>NC_142156.1:20814884-20965038 GCF_024610735.1 Ursus americanus | reverse complement strand
ACTTGGGAAGGCCCCAACAAAGTGGTCCCCAGGCCAGGCCGGGGCTATGAGCTCGCCGAGTGACTGCATGCTCAGGCTCGTGTCAAGTGTGATGTGACATTCCATGTTCTCCACTTACACCACTGCGGCCAAGAGGCTGCAGGAAGAAGACAAAACAGCAGCACTCCAGATGCTCAAGGAGAAAGCCCTTCCTCCTGCATTTCCTCCAGCGCTCTCACAGCAAAGGAGACATGCTTACCGTCCATCCCATGATCTCTGAGCAGGTGTTGAATGGTGAACTGGGGGCGGAGAGGAAAAACATTTATAACTGGCAAAGGGAGGTCCTGTCAGTAACTCCATTTTACAAACAAAGAAACTGAGGCGATTAAAGTCACTAGTAAATGACAGCAGCAGGATTCACACACGGACACACAGCTGGCCTTCTCAACCATGGTGCCTAACCAGCAAAGATGGGAAAGGACAACTACCAAAAGTAGAAGTACAAATGGTCAATAAGCATCTGAAAGCACTTCGGTCCTATTAGAGAAAAAAGCAATTTAGAAAACAGCTGGATACATTTTACATTAAGCAAATAAGTAAAAACGTTAATAATAATCAATACTATGAGGAGGAACATTTCATATACTTTCTGTCAGAGCAGTGTATCACTCAGGTTCAACAGGGGAACCAGGAGGAGATAGATGTTAAGAGATGTGTCGGAAGGAACTGGCTTAAGCCACGGCAAGAGGCTGGCTAGTCAACTTTAAAACCTATAAGGCAGGCCTTCAGGAAGCACAGGCTAGAACATCGCAGACAGGAACTGAAGCTGCTGTCCACAGGCAGGATTTCTTCTTGACTGCAAGAGACTTCAGTTCTGCTCATAAGGAACTTCAACTGATTGGACCAGGCCCACCAGGTTATCTAAAATAATCTCCTTTACTTAAAACCAACTGATTACGAACTTTAAAAACATCTACCTCAGAGCAATACTGTACATTTGCGTTTGACTGAATAACTGGGGACTACAGCCTCGCCAAGTTAGAGCACAAAACTGACCATCACAAGTATCACCTGATACCGCCCTGAGAAGCAATTTCCCAAAGTGTTTGATAAGCCTTTAAAAATGTCAACAGCCAGTACCATGGCTTCTGGAAATGTTCTTAAGGAAATAATCCAGAAGACAATGATTCAAGCATTACTTGGAGCAGCACAATATTTGAGACAACCTAACTAGCCCCATTGAGGAAATTATACAACATTCACATGAAGAAATAGTGAGTATTGAAAGTTTGGGACGCCTGGGAGCTGGGGGCTGAGTCAGTTAAGTGTCTGCCTTCGGTTGAGGTCATGATCCCAGGGTCCTGAGATCAAGTCCTGCATTAGGGTCCTTGCTCCACGGGGAGTCTGCTTCTCCCTCTGCCTGCTGCTCCCCGTTTGTGTGCTCTCTGTCTCTCTCTGACAAATCAATAAATAAAATCATTAAAAAAAGTTTATAAAAAGTTTGCAATTACATTTGTAAATGCTTGTGATAAAAACACAGAGCCAAAAAAAAAAAAAAAGGCAGGAAAGAAAACTGTTTATACAGACTGTAATAAATTCGGAGAATAAGAGTGCTGAGTAGAACTAGAAAAATATGTTAACAGCAGCTCTTTATGTTTTCTGTTTTTCAATTCTGGACAATGACCTTGCATTACTTTCGAAATTACTTCACGGAGTGAAGTAAAGAAGAATGTGCCCCACAAACTATGTAGCACGCAGAAGAGTGAGATGTTATTCCAATAATCAGGAGCATTTTATCCCGTTACGGACCCTGAGTCCTGTATGCAAATGAGAGCAATGACCTATCCTCATCTTGAGGAAACAGAAGAGAAATGAGAATAAAAAACTGACACCTCCTTCAGCCCAGCAGCCACCCTGAATAGATACACATCTCCCAAGCATTGTGCAGGCAACTATAATAAATTACCACAGGAAAAAAACATATACTTCCCCAGCCTTGCCCTTCCCGATTCAGCTCAATTTCACGGTGCACGACTGCCTTCTATTTTACTGTCACTAAGGCACCAGAGAAAACAAATAGAATAAAGACTACCATTGTTAACAGACATTTAAAAAAAAATTTTTTTTTAAACATTTTTCTTACAATTTCAATGGGTTATTTAGCTTCAATGGCATCTGCTGACAATGAAAAATGTAACCACCATAGCTATAAATCTGCTTTGGTTGTAAATGTTTAATTATAATGTTTCCATTTCAATTTAAGATAACTTCACTTTCTATCTTAAGAACTGTTACCCAGAAAACAGAGTGGAAAAATATCCATAGCAATGACCGTTACTCAGCTCGCTGAAACGCTCTTAAAGCAGAGAATGCAGGCGGGTCTTCCCGGCAGGGGTCTCAGAACGGCCACTACCACTCTTTCAGGGACGGCACGGAGTCACAGAGGAGGTCACAGCAATGCCCGCACCCCGTCCTCCCGAGCTCTCTGGCTCTGCTGGAGTCCGCAGAGGGAGAGCACACCTCCAGTCCATCCGGCACCCCATAAAGGAAGTTCACAGCCACGGAGGCCTCGAGACCGTCTCCCTCACAGACCCGGACAGCACAACCAGCCCCTTCTCCCCCCCCAGCTGGACGACGGGGGCTCCTCTCCAAGCGCGGGCCCCATCCTCCACCGCACACCTGGGGCTCCTGCTACGGACAGGGAAAAGGAAAACCAGCAGAGGCCCACTCTCTACGTTGAAGGAGGAACATGCTAGAAGGAACTCGGGGGGAATCACCCACGGCAGACACAGCTCCCTGAAATGCTGCTCAGGCTCCGGTTTCCTACGGGACCTCTCACTCTCAGCAAGAACGGTCCCCTGCGGTGTGAGCTGCTGATTGGCGTGAGAGACACTCACCATCATAAGTGAAAATCTGGGGGTACCTGAGTGGCTCAGGTTCTTAAGCATCTGCCTTCGACTCAGGTCATGATGTCAGGGTCCTGGGATCGAGCTCCACATCGGGGTCCCCGCTCAGTGTGGAATCTGCTTCTCCCTCTCTCTGCTGCTCCCCCCCTGCTCGCACTCTCCTGCTCCCTCTCTCTGTCTCAAATATAAGAATAAAATCTTTTTTAAAAAAATAAGTGAAAATCTGTTGGTATCCCAGGAAAAGGGAAACTAGAGAGTCACACCCATTACTTGGTCTACTTTCTCACCACTCAGAGGGACTGGCCAGTGCCTGAGAGCTGGCAACTGGAGACCAGCAGCCAACTATGACCTGTGGATCATCTTTGCTTGGCCTCCTCAACATCTGTCAAAACTTAATTTCTGTAGATGTCATATAATAAGATATGTATTTCTATGTGTCCAAAACTCGACTCCACTTACAGCATACATTAAAATTTTACACATTATGATCAAAGGAGCCACAGACCCCTCCCGTGGTCTTGGCTTAGGTGGGGTGGCATCTCCTTATTGGGCACTCAGTCCTTGCTCCTAGTCAGAATGTATTTTTCTCTCTCTTTTTAAAAGATTTATCTATTTATTTGAGAGAGAGAGAGCAAACAGGGGTAAGAGCGGGGAAGAATCTCAAGCACACTCCACACTGAGCCTGGAGCCCAACACAGGGCTCGATCTCACAACCCTGACATCATGACCTGAGCTGAAACCAGGAGTCAGATGCTTAACAAACTGAGCCACCCAGGCACCCACATCCTTCCTCTTGCTGACGAGATCGTTCACTGAGGGCTTCTCTGTCCCCAGCACTGCACTAAACACTTCAGCTGAACTATCTCATTTCGTTCCCACAGAAAACCTGTGGGTAGGTATTACTCTCTTGCCCACGTCACAGATGAGAAACGGAGGGATGGAGGGACTGAGTCCCCTGTCTGAGGTCACATGGCTAGGAAATGACCAAATCTGACCCCAAATTTGACAATGTCATTTTTAATGATGTGGTATTTATCTCCCTGGAGAGGATTCAGGGGAATGACAAAAATATCCCCCACCTGAGAGGTAACATGCAAACTCCCGATCCTAGGAGCACGGGCTGGCATGCAATTCACCGGACCTGCTGTTTCTCCATCAGATCCCCCAGCTCCGCGCCCAAAGCCAGGGGCAGTGCGGGCGCCAGACTTCACGGCAGCCTTTCTTCCCGAATGCCCGCCAAACCGCCTGTCTTTTCCACTCCTCAGTCAGTCACGGTCTAGTGCCCTGGCAGTGCTGCCTTCCAAACAGGCGAAAGTGGAATCCAAAAGAGCTTCTGCGGAGAAGAATAAAATGTACCTTGAAATTCTCTTTAAGAATCCATTTTCATTCACCTAATTGTGTGTGTTTTGGGTGAAGACCATCAGGTTTAGAGGAAAAAAATCTTCAGAAACACTGCATTTGGATTCAGGTCTTGAGGGTGAATTTCTGTGCAGGGAAGACACTATTAAGGGAACGGCTGCAAAGTTTGGGTTGCTCTTTATATTTTATGCCATGTAAGCCCCGTGCTGAGCCTGCAGTAGAATTCCCACTTTCCAGAAGAGGTTCCGATGGAGGGTGTCATCAGATGGAGGAGGCACCCCGGAACCCAGCTCCCTGCTGAGAAAAACAGGGTCAGAGTGATTCCTTTCCCTGGATCTGAGGGATTCTTCCCAAATCACACGGGACTGCAGTCCAGTGTGGGCTTAAGGCATGAAGGGTCTCAAATGCCTAAAGGGACCGACTGGTCCCCTCCGCCAGTGACAGAGCGCGAGCTGGTCACACCTGTGTGGTTCACAAAGCAACACTCAGCTCTTTTGCATTTAGAAAGAAACCCTGTTAAAATCTAAGCCCTCTTATGGGTTCATTACATTTTTCATCACACACCTTTTCTGTG
Source organism: Ursus americanus (assembly GCF_024610735.1). NCBI lineage: Eukaryota > Metazoa > Chordata > Mammalia > Carnivora > Ursidae > Ursus > Ursus americanus. The sequence goes on along the minus strand of NC_142156.1, from coordinate 20,960,220 downwards.
TATTTATGACAGAGGTACTAAGGTTTATTTCCAATGGGGGTGTTACACTGTCTCTTTCAACATGGAAATCTTTTGTTTCCCGATTAATCATATAGGGAAATTCTTCTTTGTTACAAAGTAATATGCTTTCGCATTCATCTTGAGACACATCTCTCTGTCTTGATACAGAGATGGATACTAGTAATATGAATCTGGGCAATACTTACAGGTCACTTACTAGGTGCCAAGCTCAGGGGGACATAGATGAAAGAGTTTAATCCCCTATCACCCCTATCGGGTAAATACCAAAATTGTCCTTATTTTAAAGTTGAGGAGATGACGGCGGGAGTTTAAATAACTTGTTCAAGGTCACATGGTTAATAAGTAGTGACATCAAGAAATACCTCTTTCCTAAGAGAAAACACCACCGTGTGCCAACCAAACGCAGGGCAACACTGTGATTTACAGCAAGAAATACAGGATTCCTCTCCTTGTCCACAGGTGTTACATTCCAGGACCCCCAGGAGATGCCTGAAACCCCAGTAGTACCGAACCCTATACAACCCTATACGTACTAAGCTTTTTGCTATATGCACACACCCGTGATAAAGTTTAATTTACAAATTAGGCACAGTAAGAGACTGACAACAGTAACAATGCACTAGAACAATCACAACATACTGTTAGGTGGACGTGTGCTCTCTCCCACTCTCGGAACATCGCACTGGACTCCTCCTCCTCCCTCGTCATGTGAGATGATAAAAGGCCTGTGTGAGGCGATGGAGGTGAATGACGTAGGCGTTGTGACGAAACGCCAGGAGGATCACCTGCTTCTGCACAGGGGTTGACCACGGATAACTGAAACTGTGGATAAAGGGGGACGCCTGCCTGTATTTGGGCACAGGGCTCCTAAAACCCTTGGAATTTCCTAAGCAAAGAGAGCAACAGAAGTGTCTTTTCTCATGTTAATGACACGACTTCAGGGAACACACCTGAGGATGGGGGCTGCTTATCATGGGGACTCAGCCACACCACCCTGAGCACCAGGGAGAGCGGAGGGGCTGGAAACTGAAAGGATCGCCAATGGACATGATTTAATCAACCACATCTCTGTAATGAGGTCTCCAGAAAAAAGCCAAAAGGACAAGATTCAGAGAGCTTCTGAGGCCCACACCCTTTCCCCCCACACTTGCGGCTTCTCTTCTACCTGGCCAATCCTGGGTTCTACCCTTTTGGAGGAAAAGAGTAACCTAGTATGTAACAGTTTCTCTGAGATCTGTGAGCCACTTTAACAAATTAATCAAACCCAAGGAGGGGGTCATGGGAACCTCCAATCGATAGTGAATTGGTAGGAAGGACAGGCGACAATCTGGACTTGCAAATGGCATCTAAAGTGGGGTGGCGGCTGTCCTGTGGGATGGAGTCCTCCACCTGTGGGAGGTGATGCCTCCCTCCACACGGAGAGCATCAGCATTGAGTTGAACTGGAGGACGCCCAGCTGGGGTTGGAGTGTTGCTTGGTGGGGAGGAGAACCCCCCAATACACAATGAAATTGGGTTGAGAGGTTTTACTGGGTTTGGGGGGACTGTGGTAAATGAGCCAGCGTGGACCCCTTCTGACTGCACAGCCGGTCAGCAAGTTGTGGCCACTCAGTCTCAGCCAGATCCCATCTGTCCAGACCTGTAGTTTCTCCAGAGATGCGTCAAATGTGTATTTTTAGTCAAACCTCGCAATTCTTTTAGCAGTGGCCCAAATTGAAGGGGGAAAAAAAGCCAGAACACTCAGCAGGTCAAACTTGGACTCCCAACTTGCCCCCTGGATTTCAGAGGCTCCAGCTAACAGCGCCAGGCAGCCAGAGCTCGTACGTTCTCGCGGCTCGGGAGACCTAGTGTGCTCCCGGACACAAAGACTCCTTTGCTTTGCAACGGTTTAATCACGGGGGAGATGCGAGGTTCTTTTATTAACTGGAAAATAATAGTGTGCCCTAATGAGTCGCGCAGCATCCAAATGCATCAAATTCATCATCGCTGTTTTTATTTTTTGAAAATGATTAAATATCATTTTCTTTCCCTTTATAGCAAGACCCAAGTGACAGCCGATCCATCAGGGTATCCGCTGATGTTTAACTACAGCGTTTTGCATTCATTATTTCCTACTTACATCATTCTTTTAAAAAGAGGAATAACTTAATTCTGCCTCCTGACAGCAGGGAAATTAAATGGCGTGTCTTTAAGATGAGTGTTTCTCCGACAAACCACCACCAGCAGATCCATATAATCACGCCAGAAGAATTATCAACCCAAAATAAGACATTCAAGAGCTAGTTTCTGGAAAAATCCTCTCATTTCAGAAAGTTAAGAAGCCTTCTAACCTCAAACACAACTTATCAATTGGTACAACCACTTTGGAGAGCAATGTGGGAACAGGTGAAAAGCGGGAGATGCACACACCCCACCCAGCACCACAGTTCCGCAGAGCGTGCAGACCCTGCACATTTTCCCTCCAGCCTCCAGGAGAGGACAGACTGGGCATGGCGACTCGGGAAAATCAGACACAAAAAGGACACTGAAGTTTCATGAAATACTTCCCTTCTGACATGCTAGGGACTCTGATGTTTTCTATTCTGGGCTAATCTATTCAATTCCTTTTTTTTTTTTTAAATTTTTATTTATTTGACAGAGATAGAGACAGCCAGCGAGAGAGGGAACACAAGCAGGGGGAGTGGGAGAGGAAGAAGCAGGCTCATAGCAGAGGAGCCTGATGTGGGGCTCGATCCCACAACGCCGGGATCACGCCCTGAGCCGAAGGCAGATGCTTAACCGCTGTGCCACCCAGGCGCCCCCAATTCCTTTTTTTTTAATACTTGTCATGACTCATGAATGGGTTGCAACACCCCCCTTATCCCAGAGGACCTAGTGCAAATATTAATACAGCATGTACAACCATGGGCACTAAGATCGATATGAGAAGTTTAAATAACAGTCATCCAACAACAGGAGAACAAGTAAATAAATTATGGAATATCTATCTGTATTATGGAATATCATAGAGCAGGGGGAGAAAGAGCTGTAGCTACACATATCTACAGGGTTTAATTTAAGAAATGCTGCGCTGAGCAAAAAAGGCAAGTTGCAAAATGATTCCTATAGCACAATGCCATTTATATAAGGTTCGAAAACCCAACACGCTATCTATGAAAAGGCACCTGTCTTAGACCGTCCGGGCTGCTATAACACAAGGCCACACGCTGGGTGGCTTTTAAACAACAGGAATTTGTTTCTCATGGTTCTGGAGGCTGGAAGCCCAAGATCGAGGCGCCGACAGATTCAGTGTCTGGTGAGGGCCCACCTCCTGGCTCACAGATGGCCCCTTGGCACTGTGTCCTCACATGGTGGGAGGAGCAAGCCAGCTCTCTGGGGTCTCTTTGATAAGGGCACTAACCCCGTGCATGGGGGGCTCCACCCTCACGACCCCATCACCTCCCAACGGCACCCAAACACCATCACCTTGAGGTTAGGATTTCAATATGTGAATTTTTGAAGGGACACATACATTGTGACCACAGCAGTTAGCTATGGAGTAAAATTGTATAAGCATTCATAGAAGGGATGCACATGTAATTCAGGACAGTGGCTCGCTCTAAGGAGGGAGGGGGGAGAGCGCAACGGAGAGTTTGGTTGGTTTGGTTTTGTTTTCTCAAGCTCTGCAGCCACCACGTTGGGAAAGCATCCCACTGGGACGAGGCTATGTGGTAAATACATGGACGTTTGTTACGATATTCTCCAGACTTTAAAGTATGCTTGAAATCACTCATGAGTTACAGACAGAGGGGGAAGGAAAACCACACGTGGGGGGGTGGGCAGCCAGCTTCTTCTTCGCTGCTTTGCCCTCACACCTGCGCACAGAGCCCAGTGGACCACGGGCCCCCCTTCATCCGTTTGTGCCCAGTTTGGCTTCTGCTCCTCAGCAAGAGGGTGTCTTAGCTCCTTGGTGCGAGAGTCCCAGCTCTCTGAGATTGAACCCGAAGCTGTTGCTCACCTCCACAAAACCTCATTAGGGTGCTGACACAGCACCTACCCACGGGAACCGTAAGCCCTGATGTCATTAGCTTCAAATTCTTCAAAATGTGCTTAATTCTTGGAAACTCTCGCTGGAGCGGAGTTCATTCTTATGTAAGGATTTATGAAAAAGACCACATGGAAGGTAAAAATTACACGTCCGAAATAGCCTTGGAATGTCTCTTAAGCTGGCCAGAAAGCACATGATAGGTGATTTTGCAGAGAAAAGATCTCTTTTTTGTTGTTTTGTTTTGTTTGAGGGGAGGAGCAGAGGGAGAAGGAGAAGCAGACTCCCCACGAGCAGGGAGCCCGATGTGGGGCTCCATCCCAGACCCCGAGACCATGACCTGAGCTGAAAGCAGACACTTCACCAACTGAGCCACCCAGGCGCCCCATTGCTTTGTTTTTTTATTGTGGTAAATACACACATCCTAAAATTTACCATTTTAAAGCATACAACTCGGTGGCATTAAGCACATTCACAAAGGTGTACAAATATCACACCACCTACTTCCAGAACTTTTGCCTCAGACTGACAACCCCAGACCCAGCAGCAGCCACTCCTCACACCCACTTCCCCAGGTCCCAGCAACCACACAACTGCTTTCTGTGTGTGTGGACTGGCCGACTGGGGACACTTCATACAAACAGAGCCACACACGCTGCAGTATTCTGTGTCTGGCTTCTCTGAGCATCATGTTTGCAGAGGCTCATCCAGGTTGCAGCAGGTGTCAGCCCTTCCTTCCTCTTTCTGGCTGAATCACAGTCCATTGTACGGAAAGACCACATTTTTTCCTTAGCCATCCAAGGATACAGAGAAATTAGAACCCTCACACACGGCTGCTGGGAAACTAAAACGGGCCAGCCGCTGTGGAAAGCAGTCTGGCGGCTCCTCGATAAGTTGTACACAGAATGTCCGTGTGAGCCAGCAATTCCGCTCCTAGGTATAGGCCCAAAAGAACTGAAAACAGGTGTGTAAGCTGCCCTGCCCTGGCCGTCCTCCCTCCAGGGCCGAGCTATCTGCATTGCACTTCAGGTGTTGGCTTTCCCTCCTCCACTGATGTGTGTGGCATGAGCCCCTGACCACTGTATCCACCAGAATTAGCCACCTGCACACATCTATCTCTGCAGATGAGCCAGCCATGCTGGAGTTCGGGAGAACCTCACAGACGGCAGAGTGACTTGGAGATGGCGTCTTCTCCTGGGGAGATCACTCTGAGACGTGGACGAGAAGATGCCCTGGAACCAATCAGCCAGTTAGCCATGAAGAGTTCAGCCACAGATGTGCACGCCCGAGAGGGGACGAGGGACAAAGCAGGCAGGTACACTCGTGCGCCAGGGCTGCAGTAACAAAGCACCACAGACCAAGCGGTTTAAGCAACAGAAAGTGATTCCCTCCCAGTCCTGGAGGCTCCCAAGATGGACGTGTCAGCACAGCTGGTTCCTCCCGAGAGCTGGGAGCAGACTCTCTTCCTTGCCTCTCCCTTAGATCTGGCGGTTGGATGATAATCTTCAGTGTTCCCTGGCTTCTAGAAGCATCATCCTGATCCCGGCTTTCACCTTCCCATGGCACTCCTCCTGTGTGTGTGTGTGTGTGTGTGTGTGTGTGTGTCCAAATTTCCCCCTTCTGTAAGGACACAGGTCATACTGGATGAGGGCCCGCCCACCCCATTATGACCTCAGCTACCCAGGACTTCCCTCCACCTAAGAGTAAACATTTATTGTTGTCTGTTTCATCCAACTAGCGCAGACTTCACAAGACAGAAACATTGAGTGAAAGTTTCTGAGCAGTCCTGGATCCTGGAGCTGGCCTGTCCTTACTGGTGCCCTGGGCGAACTGTCTAAATCCCACCCTTGGAGAGATATCAGGAGATTGTCCTAGCCCCAGATGAGCAGGGCTGGGGGCTCCAGCCCCTTCTGCACCCAAATTCTTCCTATTATGGGTTATGGGACAGGAACTCTGGACCCATAGGAACAGCCAATCATAACTCTCTCCTTCTTTTGGAAAGCAAAGGGTCAAACGTCTCTACTGGACGGTCATAAGAGACCTAACTCACAAGCGCAAGAAAGCAAGGCATCCCAGCCCGGAAGCTCTAAGCAAGGAGTTTGCAATGTTACGCATTCTCATTCCACAGTGCCATTCTGAAAGGGGTTGACTGAGCAATCCTTGTTCAAGAACCAGAGACATGGTCCCAACCTGTCTAGCCCTCTGTGTGGCGGTGATGGGGAAAGGGGATGGCTCAGGTGCACTGAGGGGATTTTCTTCAAGATTTCCTGAACACTTGGTGAAGAAAGGATACAAGGCTGGGAGCATAACTCCCACCACTTGGGTGTGGGCTGTGTACAGTGACTTCCTTCCAGAGAACAGTATGGAAATTGGATTGGGGAGTGGGAGGGGATATAACGTCACAGTAGAGAAACTCAAACACCCCTTCAGCCAGGTGATCGAGGTCAATATGAATAGTGATGAACAATGTTGGTAGTCTGGTATGATGTGATAAATATGGCACCTTACCTGTCATCTTCCTCCCCCAAAACCTATAACCTCAAAACCTATAACCAAGAGGGGAGAAAACCAGGCAAATCCCAATAGGGAGACATCTGCAAACATGACCAGTCCTCCCCAGGACCAAGTGGATCATCTGGTAACACAGAGGAAGCTCTTCCGCATGAAAGGCCGCCCTCCCCTGCTGCCAGGAGCATCACGTTGCCTAAATAGCCACGTGCGGACACGGGCTGTAAACTGCTCACCGTCAGTTGTGCCCATACCTATGAAAAGCCACATAAGGACCCTGGCCCTGGGACTGCTTAAAATCAAATGAAATGTCCTTTCAAAAGACACTGAGGTTTCTTCTCACACAGAAAGGGAATGCTACGTGGGCAAACCACCTTTCATTCAGGTTTACAGGCACGGGGCAAGAATCCATGCTTCGTGGAGGTGGGCTGCGTTAAATGAATACTTTCAAATCACAGAAAGGTTTCTCCAGGAAACTTGGAGAAGGAAAGGGTTTTTTTTGGGGGGGGGATATAGGAGGGGTGGGCAACCACTCAAATGTTCATTTGATTGCTTCTGTCAAAGACCAGCACCAATCTGAGGAAGGTTTCATGGTTTCAATTTGCTCAATGACATATACCATGTTATAATAATAAATACGCCAAAATAAGTAAATAAATACATCAAAATAATGACAGAAGACTAAAATGATTTGATGGAGCAGCTGAGGTTTCTGACAAGAAAATACCAATTAAAAGGCCAAATAAAAGAGTCGTCCCCATTAGCATCAACTTCGCCAATTCCTCTTGGTTGTTTTCAGCAACTGCCCGTCAGAAATCTGGTGTCGGGGCGCCGATTTAAAACCACCACGCTGCCAGACCTTTGTAAAGAAAACCTCCAATTTCCTCTGGCCCCATTTCTGCCTGCATAAGCGAATTACAAAAGCTAAATCTCACAGGAGACATAAAATCTGCACTCAGTAAGAAAGGGCATGTCAGAACCTACACGACACTCGGAATTTCTGAGAGAAACTCTCTTCTCCATTCCCAGTTCACAAAGGACCTACAATGCACGAGACCGGCAATGTGGTGATTAAGGCTGAGCTTCCCTAGCCTTGAACAAAGTCGCTTAAATTGGGGATATGGAGCAGGCACCAAAATCCTGCCAAAGGGTTGGCGTTTGGCACTGCTCTTCTTTGGCACCATCCCCTTCTCTTTTGGAGGCAACTCAGGGCCGAGAAGGGACTCCTGAGCTTAGAATTATTGACTTCTATCTGGTAAGTGCCTACTATATGCCATGCACTGTTCTAGAATCTTGAAGTCTAGGTTCAAATCCCAGACCCAGCAGTCATAGCTTTGCAACTTTGGGCCCTTAATATTTCTGAGCCTCACTTTCCCCATCTGGAAGTGGGGCTACTAGTGCTACCTTCCTCACAGGGATATTCTGATATTTAAGGGGGGCAGTATATAGCACAGGCATTGTATTTGGTAGGATCTGCTTTCAATAACCCCCCAAAAAGCTTCCCACATTGTCACCTCTCCTAGACTAATCAAAGTGTCCCATCCAGGTCCACCCAACACAGAAGTTCCATACATTAAGACTATCCAACCAATATCAAATTATTGTATTAAAGACAATTCTGGAAGTCTAACACAACACAGTGTTAATATTATATAAAGAAAGGCATAATAGGTCATCTTCCCAGAAATGTTTATTTTTAAACATTTTTAAACACCTACTCATCCTTTAAGGACCAGTTCCAATGTCTCCACCTCTGAGATGCCTTCCAGGATCCCTCCCTACAGAATCCATTGTGTCCTCTTCTTTATTCCACTGCTCTTGGTCTCCTATCCTACTACTGTGCAGAGTGCCCCTCCTGGCTGTCTCAGCAACCGTCTCTTGCACCAGAGTTCTGAGCATCTTGACAGAGCCCTGCTTCTAAAAAGGACTGTAAAAGTCTAGCCAATGGTAAACTCTAGCTGAGACAGGCAATAGGGAGCCATGAAGTCTCGAAGAAAATGGTGTTTTAAGATTAGTCTGGCAACTGATGGCAGAATGGATTAGTGGGGAGAGGCCACAGGTGGCCACAGGGACACTCTAGGAATGAATTGTGTGAGCCTGTACATTGCCAGGGATGACATCCTCAACCAGCAAGGCCCTCCTGGTCAGTGGGAAAACTCAGAGTCATAAAGTAAGACATCAGAACACCCAAATATGGGTTTTTCTACCCCAAACCAGCCAACTTGAGAATTAGGGAAACTTCTGAGTCACCTAAATGTAGTCACCTGGAAACCTAGGAACTTATTCCAGACATGGGATCATGACTCAAAATGTTTATTTGAATAAGAGGGTGAAAAGAGAAGCCACAGATTGGAAGGGGATACATGCAAAGCACATAACCAACAATGGGGTGGTATCTAAAATATACAAAGACCTCTTAACACACAACAGTAAGAGAACAAACAACCCAATTTATAAATGGGCAAAAAAATCTGAACACACACCAAAGAAGATATAGAGATGGAATATAAGCCTATGAGAAGATATTAAACATCACATGTTATTAGGGAACTGAAAATTAAAACAATAATAAGATACCACTGCACACGTACCAGAATGGCCAGTATCCAGAACACGGCAGCACCAAACATTAACGAGGACGTGGAACAGTGGAACGGTGACTCACGGCTGATGAGAATGCACAGCGGCAGAGCCACTCTGCAAGACAGTTCAGCAGTTTCATGCAAAACTAAACGTACTCTTACCATACGATCCAACAATCACACTCCTTGGTATTTACCCAAAGGAGCTGAAAATTTATGTCTGCACAACAACTAGCACACAGATGTTTATAGCAGCATTATTCATAATTGCCCAACTTGGAAGCAACAAAGACGCCCTTTAATAGGTGATGGATAAATAAACCATGGTAGAGCCAGACGATGGAATATTACTCAGTGCTGAAAATAAATAAGCGACCAAGCCATGAAAAGATGCAAAGGAACCTTAAGTGCATACTACTTAGTGAAAGGAGCGAGTCCGGAAAGGCTACAGACTGTATGATTCCAACTACAGGACGTTCTGGAAAAGGCATGACCTTGGAGACAGTAAAGAGATCAGTGGTTGCCCGGGATTCTGGAGGAGGGAGAAAGATAACCAGGTGCAGCACAGAGCGTTTTTAGGGCAGTGGAACTACTGTTTCTGATACTGGACTGCTAGACACACATCACACATCATCATGTATCTGTCTAAACCCGCAGAATGCACAACACCAGGAGTGAATCCTACTATATACCACACACTTCAGTGAAAAAGAATCCATCAGAGGATGCCTAGGTGGCTCAGTTGGTTAAGCATCTGACTCTTGATTTCAGCTCAGGTCATGATCTCAGGGTCATGAGATCAAGCCTGGCATCGGCTCCATACTCGGCAGGGAGTCTCTTAAGATTCTCTCTCCCCATCTCCCTCTGCCCCACCCCCTGCTCGCACTCATAGATAAATAAATAAATAAATAGATAGATAGATAAATAAATAAATAAAATTTCTGCTCAATTCCTCTATAACCTAAAAGTGCTCAAAAAAGTCTTACTATTCGTGAAATGTGCATTTGAGAGCTCTTTGTATCAGTCAGCACAGACTTCCTTATGCCTGGTAACAACTGAAGTCCAGACCTCAATGGCCTAAGGTGACAAAGGTTCAGTGGTCACTCACACTATCCAGCTTTGCCAGGCCAGCAGGGGTCACTTAACCAAACTGGGGGTGAGCTCCTCTGAGCACTCCCTCCCCGTCCTTGCCACACCATCAGAGCCTAACCATTAAGATCCTGCTAAGCCAGTTTAGAGAGAATACCCCCTTTCCTGATACCTGCTCACTCCCTAGATTCTTTTTTTTTCTAAAGATTTTATTTATTTATTTATTTGACAAAGAGACAGCCAGCAAGAGAGGGAGCACAAGCAGGGGGAGTGGGAGAGGAAGAAGCAGGCTCCCAGTGGAGCAGGGAGCCCGACACAGGGCTCAATCCCAGCAACCTGGGATCACGCCCTGAGCCGAAGGCAGATGCTTAATGACTGAGCCACCAAGGTGCCCCTCACTCTCTAGATTCTAATCAAATTCCTTACCCCTACCCTTGATGTCTGATCACCGCGGTCTGCCCTCATCAAGAATCTGGTTTGGTCAGTCTGGCCAGGACTGCCCCTTACCCGGGATGACTCCTCTTAGTCCTGCGCCATCTACTGACCCCACCCCACCCCCACTCTGCTCCTCAACCATAAATTCCCACATGTCTCTACAGGTTACACAGAAGTCTCATTTCCCTTTTTTGCAACAGTTTCCAAATAAAATCTATCTTTACCACTTGTGCTGGGGGTCTTCTCAGACATCACTGGGAGGCTAGGCTGATGGGTAGGTTTTCAGGCATCCTGCTCCAGTCCAGACCACCCCTCCTCCAGGCAGAAATCCTTCACTTGAATAACAATAATGACTAGATCTGACCACACAAAACCTAAAACACTGCTAAAGTGACAATATAGTAATAAAAAAGGAAATACAACAAAGTAGGGTAAGATGCTTGCAGACAAAAATGAGGGAAAACTCAAATTTCACCAAAAATCAGGTCAATGTCAAAGATTAGTTGACCATAGAGTTGAGGGTCCATTTCTGGAGTCTGTATTCTGTTCCGTTGATCTATGCATGTGTTTTTGTGCCAGTACCATACCGTCTTGGTAATCACAGCTTTGCAGTATAACTTAAAATCAAGCAATGTGATGCCCCCAGCATTGGTTTTCTTTTTCAACATTTCCTTGGAAAAAAAGACAGTCTCTTCAATAAATGGTCATGGGAAAATCAGACAGCTATATAAAGAAGAATGAAACTTGACCATTCTCCCACACCATACACAAAGATAAAATCTAAATGGATGAAAGACCTCGATGTGAGACAGGAATCCATCAAAATCATAGAGGAGAACACAGGCAGTAACCTCTTTGACATCGGCCACAGCAACTTCTTTCATGACACGTCTCCAAAGGTAAAGGAAACAAAAGCAAAATGAACTTTTAGGACTTCATCAAGATAAAAAGCTTCTGCACAGCAAAAGAAACAGTCAACAAAACAAAGAGGCAACCCACGGAACGGGAGAAGATATTTGCAAATGACACTACAGATAAAAGGCTGGTATCTAAGATCTATAAAGAACTTCTCAAACTCGACACCCAAGAAACAAATAATCAAATTTAAAAAATGGGAAGAAGATATGAACAGACACTTTTCCAATGAAGAAATAGGAATGGCTAACAGGTACATGAAAAAATGTTCAACATCATTAGCGATCAGGGAAATTCAAATCAAAACCACACTAAGATACCACCTTATGCCAGTTAGAATGGCAAAAACTGACAAGGCAGGAAACAACAAATGCTGGAGAGGATGTGGAGAAAGGGGAACCCTCTTACACTGTTGGTGGGAATTGAAGTTGGCATAGCCACTTTGGAAAACAGGGTGGAAGTTCCTTAAAGAATTAAAAATAGAGCTACCCTATGACCCAGCAATTGCACTACTGGGTATTTACCCCAAAGATACAGACATAGTGAAGAGAAGGGCCATATGTACCCCAATGTTCATAGCAGCATTGTCCACAATAGCCAAACTGTGGAAGGAGCCGAGATGCCCTTCAACAGATGACTGGATTAAGAAGTTGTGGTCCATATATACAATGGAATATTACTCAGCTATCAGAAAGAACGATTACCCAACATTTGCATCAACATGGATGCGACTGGAGGAGATTATGCTAAGTGAAATAAGTCAAGCAGAGAAAGACAATTATCATATGGCTTCACTTATTTGTGGAACATAAGGAATAGCAGAGAGATCGGAAGGAGAAGGAAGGGAAGAATGAAGGGGGGGAGGGGAGATGAACCATGCGAGACTATGGACTCTAGAAAACAAACTGAAGGTTTCAGAGGGGAGCGGGGTGGGGGGATGGGCTAGCCCGATGAAGGGTATTAAGGAGGGCACGTACTGCATGGAGCATGGGTGTTATACGCAAACAATGAATCATGGAACACTACATCAAAAACTAACGATGTACTGTATGATGACTAACATATCATAATAAAAAAAAAATCAGGTCAATGGAAATTAAGCCTATAAGAACACAGCCATATTCCAAGTATCAAATTATCCTTCTGAGGCAATGAATGCCCAGTGTTGGCAAAGGAACCAAGAACAGGGCACTCTCACACAGAGCTGCCAGTGCAAACCAGCAGAAAAATTTCACAAAATCATCAAAAATTTAAAACTTCATCACGTCTTGTAACCTAGCCATTCACTTCTAGCACCCTCACCTGAAGACTGACCACAGAAGTACTCCAAAGGCATTTTACGTTTTGAAAGAATGTTTAAAGAGGGAAGAATGGAACACGGTAAATAAAGAGAAGATCTATAACGTCGAGAGAACATTACACCACTATTAGATAGTACACTTTACACGTCCATCGAAAGGCTCCATGAGTCTTCAGATTGTTGGGAAAAAATTGTTTATGTGTATTTGTATTTTGGGAGAAAGAGAGTCCACCCCTTTGATGAGTTTTTCAAAGGGGCTGATAATTATTGTTTCAAATATTTAACGATCTGAAAAGATGTTGCCATATATTTATTCTACAGTGTTACAGAAAACAGCTTTCAAAGTGAAACGTGCTAAATGCTGACAAAACTAACATATTGTGTATATCCACATACGTGACACACATACGTAGGGTATACTCACCCAAAGAGTGACAGTGGTTATCTCTGACCCTACACAGGTTCAGGGATGATTTTTATCTCCTACATCTTATTCAGTGTATCTTCTAAATTGTCACTGAACATCTATTACTTTTGAAGTAAGAAGACTTCTGGCATACCTATGCTGAAACCAGCCGGCGGCATAAATTCACAGAGTTTCACACTGGCTAGAAAAAGAGGTGGCATGTTTTTAAAATATTTCTCTTTCCCTTTTCTTTGGTTGGTCTTATCCCTTTTTGGGAGGCAGGGGAAGTAGCCCTTTATTTCCCATAGGCAAACCCTGTTACCAATTTGTAGCACGAATTACAGACAAATCCAGGACATGATATGTTTCTATACCCAAATCCTGGTTTTGAACTGTCCTGGCAGCTGGTACTGAGAGGTATCCAGTGGCAAATTTTATTGTAAACTTAATAACTGTGTGTTTCTAAATCCACTGTTTTCAAATCCAAAAATTGTTAAAAACAAAATACCTTTATCTTCTTATGGTGTTTGAATTCATGACTATTTCATTCATTCCTACATCCCACTAATTCCCAACTCTGGCTACACATTAAGATCACCTGGAGAGGCACCTGGGCGGTGCAGTCAGTTGACCATCTCAGTCTCGGTTTTGGCTCAGGTTGTGATTTCGGGGTCATGAGATCGAGCGCCTCGCTGGGCTCTCTGCTCAGCGTGGAGTCTGCTTCAGATTCTGTCTCCCTCTCCCTCTGCCCCTCCTGCTGTGCACACTCTCACGCACACACACACTCTCTCTCAAATAAATAAATAAGTCTTTTTTAAAGAATCACCTGCAGAGCTTTTACAGTATCAATGCCTGTGACCCACTGAGGTGTAAGGCCTAAGGAATGTGTACTTATTAAGGACCTCCAGGTATCTGCTATGCATCCAGGATTGAGAAGTCTTGATTTATCTGTACAGCAAGTAGTCACGAAGCCCCTGTATTAGTTTCCTACAGCTGCTGTAACAAATTACCCCGAACTTAATAGCCTACAGCAACAGAGATTTCTTCTCTCACAGCTCTGGAAGCCAGAGCTCCAAAATCAAGGTGTCGGCAGGGTCGCGCTCCCACCTAAGGCTCTACGGGAATATTCGTTCATTGCTTTTTCCAGTTTCTGGGGGCTCTGGGCATTGCTTGGCTTCCTTGGCTTGTGGCCACTTCACTCCAATCTCTGCCTCCATCTCCATGGCCTTCTCCTCCGTGTCTGTCTTACGAGGACACTTGACATTAGATTGACAGCCCACCCGGGCAATCCAGGATAATCTCCTCATCTCAAGATTCTTCACTTAGTTACCTCTGCCAAGATCCTTCTTCCCAAATAAACACTCACACATTGCGGGGTGAGGATGTGTGCACATCTTTCAAGGGGCTACTATTCGAGCCACCTGCCAGATGGCCTGCCTGGGCCATGGGCAAGCTGTCACTGAGTTTTCAGTCTGACTGGACAAGAATGCTGAACGAGGGCAAAGGAAGAACACGCAATTGGGAACATCCCGGGGCTCAGATAAGAGCTTGGACTCTAAGGTCCTACTGTTTTGGCTACTTACTGGCCCGGAGAGCTTGGGAAGTCATTTAAACTGGTCAGCTTACACATCTGTTAAGCAGCAATCATGCCAGTTATCTGCCTCGCGGGGCTCTAACATTGCCGACTCTTAAAAGATACTTTCCTAAAAGACTCACGATGACATCTGGCACCTAATACGCATTGTAGAATTTTTCAATCCGTCTTTAAATAAACTAAGCAAAGGACGACAGAATCACACAAAATTGTCCTCAAAGACATACTTAGATGTTCTCTGTGTTCTATCTTTACCTGTCATTAAACCGTCTAGAGAAGGAAAGAAACCAACATAAACAAGTCAGGTAGGAAACAGTGCTTGTACTTGGAGACAGAGGAAGCCACTGCCACCTCTGGCCTGTCTTTGTCCTTCTTCTAAAAAAAAATTAAATTAAATTAAGAATCCTGAAGTGCAGCGAACTATTTATCCTGGTTTGTGTTTCCTGAATCCACATAATGATACTTGACACAGTGACTCTTATACTAACGCCGTTGTAAGGGCTGAATTTCAGAAAAAGTAATGAGTTAGGTTATTCAGGAGGGCGACCCCTTCGTTTGCGCAGGATTTTCTGGATGAGAGCAGGCAAAGGAGAACTCCTGGAAGATGGGTTCCAGATTTTCCAACAGGGTAACACTCCACAGTAAACATGTGACTTTGATCTTGATTTCACCCCCAGCTGGGCTGACAACAATGTGGGGTGTGTTCATTTCTTTAAAGAAATCTATTTGGGGGCTTTTGCTTTTCTATCCCATGGAGAGGCACAAACTCCTCTTTCCATGCTGCACCCCCAAGCTCTTCTCCAGTGTTTGGATGAGAATGAACTCTGTATTGTGGTTTCTGACCATAGAAAAAGTTGCAGCTTATTTTCGCTGAGGTTTGGCTCCCAACAGCCAGACAGAAACCATTCAGGGAGCAACCTTGTCTCTGACCGCACGTGGTCTCCACGCAAACCGCCCAACGGCTACCCTCCATTTCCATCGCTGCCCTGTTATCTGTTCTGAACACTTTCAAATTTCCTTATTTTTCTAATCTCTTCTCTCCTCCTTTGGTAACACTACTCTTTATCTTGTGGTTTTCATCTCTATTACTCACATTTCCTCACAATGAGCATTCATTAAAATATTTTAAATTAAGACCTTTACTGCCTTTCTCACTGAGCGCGTCGGGTCTTCCCATACGACACATTTTTAATTCTTATCACAGAATTTCAGGCAGTTTGTACATTATATTCTATTAAAAACTCTATTCCGTCCAAGGTTGTCACAATTTGGAGATTACACCTTTCTGAGGGATGTTTTGTTAGGGATATATTCATATATTCACTTTGTTAGCCGGCAAACACGGTCCGTGAGCTTGTGTTTCACACCTCATTTGACATCACAATTCAACAGAAAAGTATAAAGAGAAGCAATTATTTATTTAGATTATGGAATGGATTTTAGAGGGATATTAGATAAGTATAAATTGTCATGCCAAATCATCAATCCCTGTCCTTCATCCAGCCCCGGGGAGGTGTTTGACCTCCAGGAGGACGCTGGATGGGAGAGCGTCTCATAATTATGTACTAATTATGTAACTCTGCTTAGGTAACGACTCGTCTTCTCCTGTAACTGGTTTCTTTCTCCTAAAGAGAAGGCTAAACTGATTCTCACAGAGCCAAAAGAGATCATCACAGCCTCTGCTTTCTCTTCAGTGTAAAACATCACCACTTGCTCAGTCCAGTACTTCAAGGAGTCGATTTCCTACGCAGAGACCCCGGATTCTGCCCTCACACAGACCTTTCTGACTCAGGACGGTCTGACACGCATGCAACTGTCAGCTGGATGATGGCGTTTAAGCAATTAACGCATTCAGTAGAAGTCGTACTTGGGATTTTGAACCTAGATCTTGTCCCCGGCTCACGATCCGCGGTCACATCCTCTCCCGTGATGCTCGGCAGCAGCCGCCGCTCCGCGTCAGCCACGCGATCACGAGGGTCACAGACGCCACCTGCACCCTCACGGCCAAGCCTCCTGTCACTGTCAGCGCAGTCGTCAGTGAATTACATGAGAGTCAGCACTCCCGTACAGAACAGGCTCTGTGGTTTTGTGCAACGGGAGGCTCGCGTCCGTGCTCTGAGCACGCTGACGGTGGGCCTGGCTAAGTTGTGGTGTCCAGTTAGGTGTATTGTACGCATTTTTAACTCATGATATTTTCAACGTATGATGGGTGTGGTGTATCAGGAAGTAACCCCGTTATGAATCAAGGAAGATCTATACCCAAGATGTATACCCAAATGGTGATTTCGGAGGGTGTATGTCCAGGCACCCCATTCGGACCCCTCAGCACAGCAGGACTGTGATAACCACAAGGCCCCCTCGTGTATCTGCACCCCCAGCATCCATCCCCCAGAACATTTCTCATCCTCTAAGCCCACATCATTCACGTGGGCTGGCCACAGTGACTGACTGGTTCTGGGGGGTCCATGATCCAAGCTGGGCCAAACAGAGCCAGGGGACCTGACGGGGAAGAGCGGCGTCCTCCCTGAAGTGACCATGACAGCAGGATGGACACTGGGAGCCACTGGTGGCCGACCTGCCACCAGGAGGGAAGATCCTGCCGGAGATGCTGCCAACCCAGAGGAAAGACAGGGGACAGGTCGCTAAGGATGCCACTTGTGCAGCTGGATCCAGATGTCCCTGGTAGGAGCCCCCCTGCACGTCTCCATCAGCATGAGAAACCCAACACCCCTTTTTTGCTTGGCCTTCTTCAGTGTGGCGCCCAACGGCAGCCGCTGGACAAAGCCCACCCAAACAACATCCCCAGCAACACAGAGTCTGGGCCCCAGCACAAAACAGAGAGGAAGCTACAACCCTTGGCAGGCACCACATCTGAAGCGTGTGGCCAACGGTGCTAGCTGACCGCCATTCTTCCACCCTTCTTCCTTTATAACAAAGACCTCCCCCCACAACAACTCCCCAAAACAGTGCTGGGTGTTTGCTTTCCCAGACTGCTTCTTGGGCAAAGGCCCGCCGCTTCCCCCTGAGATCTGAAGAGATGACTTCCAGGTCTTCGTCCCCAATAAAAAAGAGATACACAGAAGCGCCTCCCTGCCCGTGTTAGTGAACAACTGGGTAGGCTGGTGATGCCTGGGACTGCTACAGTCATCTTGCGACTATGAGCAAACGAGAGGGAGGATGACAGTCAGTGAGCCGGGCACAACAGAGTGGAAGACAGGACACACCTGGGTGACACCGTCTGTGCTGCCGCATTAACCAGCCGCCAACAACCCGGCCCCAAGTTTCTTGCCAGGTGAGATGATAAAACTGTGTTGTAGCAGCCACGTTTGGTGGATATTCTAGTACTCGCAAATGAAAGCACCTGAGCCAATATAAAAATCCTAGGCTCTCCCCATATACTGACAATTCAGGGTGCGGGAACGCTCAGCAGGCAGATAGATTTCCAGGGAAACCATGGGCCACATGAGGTTGCAGATGAAAAGCCCTGTCAAGGGATGGAGAGCAGGATAATCAGAATGTTGAGTTTGGACTGGTCAATATACCTAACAGAAAGCTCGTGACCACTTACTCCCTTCCCTTTGGAAGAGCTCTTGGAAGCAGGCAGGACAGGGTCCTAGTTGAGGTTGGCCAGGGTCACCCAGGCAGGGAGCACTTGGTGCAGGACTCCCCTGGAGGAGGCAAGCTCCACCCAACCTCCCTGAGCCTCAGGAGCCCAGCCACCCACCCACGCCCCAGAGCGGCCACAGAGTAACCCCTCGGGGCCAAAGACCGTGGAGTTTGAATACTAGAGGGGAAAGAAAAGAGAACAGGGTATGACAATGGCAGAGATCTGCAAGGGGCCCGCCTGCCAAGCTGAGGCCTCGAGTCTCATCCTGGCTGAAGCCAGAGCCACTGTGGCTTTAAGGCAGGGGCCGGGGTGACATGTCTAGTGGCTCATTTTGGCCAGACTCCTTGAGAGAAAAGGCTGTTACCACAGTGGGAACAGCTCCCTCTGCCTTTTTGGGGTCCTGATGCACGATGACTAGCAATGACCTCCCTCCATCTCCCAGGTGAGTGCAGCCCTATGAAACCCAAGGCCGGCATCTGAGCCGGAGAGGACAAGCATGTGCCGGCAATACCAAGTTCACCTGATCTCCCATTCTGACTCCACTCGCCAATACCCAGGTGTGATATCTGCAAAATGACTGCATTTAAGCACTGAGATACAATTACTCAATTGCTCTAGCCACTCTCCGTTTGCTCGTAAAAAGGTACATTTCCCCCTCGCCTCTTAGATCATTTCTATGGTTCTCATTTCATTCTTCAGTCTTCAGTGCAAACAATAACAGTAATAATAATAAATTCCTAAAATACGGTTCTCAAACCCTGCACATATGTGAGTTCAGGTAATTTTTGAGACTGCTCCCGTAATTGGGCCACTGGTGTATAAAGAGCGTAAGGATAAAAGCTTCTTACGGCAGCACAGCCCCGTAATGGAGCCGTTCGAAAGCCGAACGGCTGAGCAGTGCTGATGGGCGAAAGGAACACATCGCCCATTAAAGGCAGAGGCCTCTCCTCATTACGTGCACATTATTTTGCTATCAGCTCTTGCAGCTACCCCAGCCCCACCACGGCCGAGGCGCGCACGGGGACGTCAGCGCTTACCTGCTCTGCGTGTCCGGGTGGTGGCCCACGCAGGTGAGTGTGGCCGTTGTCTGCTCGCTGCTGCTGTCTATGTCCTCCTGGACTGCCCACTGCTGCTCGCTGCTGACTCGCACGGCCGATATTTTCACACCGGCTGCGGCCTTAATTCTGTGGGGTAAGAAAAAGATGTATACATGTATGAAACCACGTTAGTTCAAGACAGCTGGTAAGAAATATGGAGCCAGAGCAGATCTTTCCTTTCCTCTGGGAGACCGTAGGGAAGAGAGGTGGTAAATGGCTTTCCTTTGAAAACTAAGTATCCTGTTATTTTTACAAGTGCCCCGAAGACGGAGCCCCAGCCTTTTGCCAAGCGAGTTAGTTTTACGTTTCATCAACGCGCCGGGAACCAGAGCGCTGTCTGCTGCAGGGGCTGCGAGTGATGGGAATGAGGCAGGTATGTCTGGGTGGACGTGGATGGAATCTGCTGGGCCTGCTCTTCATCTGGAGACAGGGACGGGTCCCCACGAGGTGGAGGGAGCACACACGGCTGGGGGGCTGGGGAAGCCCAGGGGACCGAGGAGGAAAGGGTGGCCCTGACCACACGGGGAGAAGGGAATGATGGAGCATGCCGTCGTCAGGAGAAAAATACACACAACATCCAGGCAGGATAGCATAGCTAGGGAATGCCTGGTATGGTGTTGGCAGCACGTTTCCCGAGGAAGAACCCAAGGACCCAGGCGCTCCGGCACTGAGAAAAGGCCAGCTCACAGCCTGGTTGTTTCCCATGTGTTCCCTGCTCCTCAAATGGCCCTCTGTTGCAACTAAGCAGACAGCGTCTCCTCTGCAGCAGCAGGAGTCCAGGGCATCATCCAAGTTCTTGGACAGCAGCCTTGGGACTTGCCCGTGGACGAGCTGGGAACGTGTGCGGGGAACAATTAGGAGGAAGGCAGAGCCATGCAGTGCCCTCTGCTCGCCATGCCTTAACTAGGTAGGAGTAGGGGCAAAAGGACGTGCTTGCACTTCCGAGTCCAGGAACAAACACTGCACAGGGTCAGCAGGTACTTGGCTGCAAGGGAACATGACGTCCCTCTGCTTCCCAGAGGCCTGTGAACCTACAAGCAAGGCCCGGTGAGGCCCTGGGCACCCTTTTCCACAGATACATCAAAATGAACATGATTGGGTGGTTCAGTCGGTGAAGCATCTGCCTTCAGCTCAGGTCACGATCTTGGGGTCCTGAGATTGAGCCCCGAGCCCCATGTCAGGCTCCCTGCTCAGTGGGGAGCCTGCTTCTCCTTCTCGCTGTGCCCCCACCCACCCACTTATGCTCTCTCTCTCTCGATTTTTCTCTTGCTTGCTCACTCTCTCTGAAATAAATAAATAAAATCTTAAAAAAAAAAAAAAAAGGAACACAATTTGGCCATGAAAAGGAATGAAGCTTTGACACCCACTACAATGGGGATGAACCTCGACATCAGTTGCCGTGGAAGAAGCCAGGCATGAAAGGCCGTGTATTGTGTGATTCCATTTATGTAAAATGTCCAGAAGAAGCGAATCCGTACAGAGAGCAGACTGGCGGCTGCCAGGGGCTGGGGGGCGCTGGGGGAGAAGGGGCAATAACTGCTAGACTAACGGCACAGTCTTGGTGGGGACAGGACCGCACCGCAAATGTGCTAAATGCCACTGAACTGGTCCCTTGGAAATGGCCAATTGTATGTTTTAAAAAAAAAGAAAGAAAGAAAAGGGGGTAGAAACAGATGAATAGCCCGTCCCAGGAGAGGTTGAAAATTAAAAAAAATAAAAATAAAAAAGCATTTATCAATATAAAACAAAATCCCCAAGACCGAAGGAGGGAACTTATAAAGCCAGAATCTCAAGGAGCAGGAGGGAGCGCTCTGGACCCAAGGGCTGTCCTAGCGCCCCTGGCTTTGCTGCCTACCATGAGGAGCGTGGGGGCGGAATTGGGGCTTCAAATTCCTGCAGACTTGGTTAAACAGCGAAGAAATGCTCCTGCTTCCTTTATTCTCCTCATGCAGGTCCTCGCATAGATGCCAGGACGCTCAGTGGCTAGCCCTCGCGCCCTGAGAAATCCCCACTGACCCTGCAGCGCCCCCAGGAGACGCAGACGCCACTCCCTGCTCTGACCGATCTCCTTCCCGACAGCACTGACTAAGGGTGCTGCCACCTGCAAGCGTTCTTTCTCACCACCATGATGTTCCCGGGATTAATTTATGCGAACCGTAAAGAGGCGTTCTGTTCTGTCCCCACTTTCAGCTATTCCATCTTTCTGCCAAAGGGGCAATTGGAGAGAATGTTCCAGGAGTCGCGTCTCCTCTCTGGTAGAACTTGCTATTGTAACAGTTATCACGTTCTCCTACGTGAGCACGACGGCTCATGGAGCTCTTTCGTCAGACAGCCCCGTGGGCCATATTATTACTATTGTCCTCAAAGTCCAGATGAACACATTTCGACCCTCCCGCCCCCAGGCTGAGTGGCCAGCTGGAGGTCATGGAGCCGGGCAATGGCAGAGCCAGGATTAGAAACCTGCTCCCATCCACGTGGTATCCCCCGTGAGCCACATGCACACAACGAGCTGCTGGCCAATGCCACAGCAGCTGAGTCCAGTGACCCATGACCTGCACTCCAGCTCCCAACTGAGCCCTAATGGCCCCTCTGCCCTTTCAGTCCTGGAGGTTCCAGCACATGTCCACTGAGGATTCTCCTTGGGATTTTTTGTTTATTTCCTCTCCTTCTCATCCAAAAACAAGGCACAGGTCCCCTTGTTGTCAGAGACTTGATGTTCACCTTGTCTTCAGGGACTCAGCATCTCTGAACGGATTCATGCAACTGGATGCTAGGGCCTCCCCACTACCCTCCTTGGCAGTCTTTTTTATTTTTTGAGATAGAGGCCACTGCAATGGGTGAACTCTCCCTGGGAGTGCTGAGAAGCAGGCCTCCAACCAGGGGCGACCACAAGTACCAACAGCCCAAGCAGGTCTGGAGGCCAGCCACTGTGCTCACCATTGTCACTGCCCTTGCTGGTCCTAAAGAGATCCAGGCGATCCCAGGGGAGGCCGGGATGCAGACTTGGGATGGTGACCCGTACCCAACAGAGGTCTCCCAGCAGGGTCACACCAGTGCCTAGGGCTGTGCATGAGGACAGAGGCAGAGAGTACACCAAGGTGGCCTCCCAAGGTTTCCCTCAAATGGGATTATTGGCCCCGGGACACCACAGATGCTTTTCTACATGCCACGATGCTCTCGAGAAGGTGTCTGACTCCTTCACCTTTTCCTGCTTACCTGGAGCCCAGATGAGAGCCCGTCACAGTAGCCGCCGTTTGCTTCCCTCCCCAGGGGCAGCCTGCCACCAGTAGCCCTCCAGGTTTGGCCATCAGCGGGGACATCTCTGTGTTCTCGCCTGCAGGGTCACCGGCTCTCAATCTCTACTCCACCATCCACACCCAAGCACGGCGCTCAGCATTAGGGCTCCAGACACAATTACTTTTTCCCTCTATCCCCGTCCTCCTCCCAAGTCACCTAGGACTGCAACCTCCTGCCGACCCAGAACACACCAGGAACGTTTCTGCCCTAGCGCCTTCCTGCGTTGCTGGTTTCCTTTGGTTCTGGCTGCCCCCCCCCCCCCCGAGCTACAGCAATGTCAGACCTGAGAGGCTCACCCTGCTGCGTCGGTGATCTGGAGCACAAGGGGATCCAGAAACTTCAGCATGGCTGATTTCGAGGCAAAGAGGAAGTCCCAAGAAAACAGATACCTACCTCGCCCCCTTCCAGGCTTCCTAGGGCCCATCCATCCCCCAGAAAGGGGACTTTCAAGCTGCTAAATACCTTCCAAAACTGCCATAAAGACAGGCCAGCTTCTGTACCCGTAGGCTCAACAGTCACACATGAACTGTCTCCGTTAGTGCATGGAGCCACACAGGACAGATGCAGACAGATGCACGGCATTGCAGGGTTTGTCTTAACTTTTATTCTCTATTATTATTATTAATTATCCCTATCATTACCGTCGGTAGCACTGCACTCTTGTAAGCCTCCTTGTACAGCACAGAAAACAGACACTTGCCCATCAGAAGGGCTGAAACGAAGAGAGAACTTAGCAAGTGTCGACCTGGAACTGGTGTGCATTGCTGGAATGCATGATCGTGGTTCCATTTCTTTGGAATACCATCTGGCAATGTCTCCCAAGCTGAATTTCTGCAGATCTACAGCCTGGCACTTCCACTGCTAGGCAGATGCCTAAGAGAAATGCATGCACGTGTTCCCCAGAAGAGCACAAGGGAGTCCGTGGCAGCACCATCCGATGGAGCCCGAATGGAAACAGCCGAAACTGCTCAGTGAGAAGAGAACAGATAGCCACGAATACAGTGCAGCAGAAACGAGAATGAGCAGTCTGCCACCACCCAAACAACACGACGAACCTCCAGATATACTGCTGGGCGAGAAAGGGCACACTGCAAAATCCCATTTACAGGAAGTCAGAAACAGGCCAACAGACCTCTGAGGCTGAAGTCAGCATCGTGGTCACATTTTGGGGAAGTAACTGGATGGGGTCCCCAGGGGGCTTCTGGGGCCCCAGCAATGTTCTGTTTCTCCTTCTGCATGTGACTGCATGGTGGGTCTCAAGAATTCATCAGGCTGTGCTCACTCACGTGTACTTTTCTGAACATATGTTCTAGTTCCGTATAACGTTCCCAACAAAGCAAGCAGACCTGGTGTTTGTAACAGGGACGCCCAGTTGCAGCCAGGGGAGCAGCTACCACTGAATGTGACCCCCCTGCTACTTAAGCTCAGCAGGGGGGCCTCAAGATGAGTCAGACCGCTACCACCCTGCACACACAGAGGGGTTTCTCCCCCCAACTTCCACCACCCTTCCAAGTGCCCGGGGCCCTGTCCTTGTTCTGAGGAGCAGAGTAATCTGAAACTTTGATCTTGCCTGTGATGGGGAAGGGTCTTAGACTCCAGATGAGCACCTTGCTGGTTGGAAGGGACTGATGACATTCCAGCTGCTGTGGGGAAGCAATAAGAAAGACATCTAGACTCCAGGCCAGTTTCCACCCAGCAGGGACTAGAGACAGGGCAGAGACCCACAGCTTCTCCATCTCATTCCTCCAACATCTCTCCAGTCCACTATATTTACCATCTAGCAGGGCACAAGAAAACTTGCTTGATGAGTGCATCCAAATCTTTGTTTTATACTTAGGCCATCCACTTTAGAACTAAATACTCAACTCTAGGCTGGATTTTTGGCCATTTGGTTGCTTACACAGTGGATATGCAGTAAAGGATGCATCCTTTGCACTGACAGACTCTCCTCTTGTGGTCAGTGTGGCTGCAGCAGCTCCAGATCTCACATCCTCATCCACAAAGGAAAAGCAAGATTCTCTCCCTCAGAACAAAATCCTGGAGCTAGGTTTTCATTGGCTGAATTAGACTGAGTATTCATTCCACCTTGGACCAAGAACTAGGGGAAGAACAGTGCTCACCAGTTTAGCCAGTCAACTACCATCCCTGCACTAAGAGTAAAGTTAAGCCCATCTGAATCTCATGGCAGTAATCACAAAAAGTGGCTCCTAAAAAGAAATTCAAGTCTCAAGAGAAGAAATGAATGTTGGGTATCAAAAACACAAGCCTAAAGGCAAATTACTGAGGTTCTACCCCTCTCCTAAATACAAGTTATAAAACTGTTCCTGAATTCCAGTTCTTAGCCCAAATCCTTCCCGATTTTAGATTATATTTGTTAGAATAATTTAAGCCCAGAAAAATCCATGTCTTGAATATTCATTACGTGTGTTTTAGAGAAATATTTTTAGGCTTGGTGATATTCTTAATGCTTGTTATGTATAAAAACAACAATATCTAAAACTATATGAAAACTATTAATGGCCTCAGCGCTGTAATGAGCTTCGGGGATCTGGGGCCCAGCAAGTAAAAGGTATGACCACAAGGTGGCAGGAGCACACAGCAAGCCTTATGGGGCAACACTAGGACAGGTTTGCATGCTATGGAGTCCCTCACAGCATAAGATCTTCCAAAGGATATGAAACCACCACCACCCCGAAAGGGAGGAGGGCAAGGGAGCCCCAGGAAACAGGAGGATCAGAGAGGGGGGTTATGTGTTACCTGATGTCACTGAGCAACACATGGGCAAGTCTGCAGATCAGCGCAGACTTGGGGTCTTATAACCAGAATTTATGGCTAACAGACGTTGGGTATGCAGGGTTTTTGCAGGGTATGCAAAGCAGGCAGGCTCCAAATGGCTAAAAATATGCTTATTTGGGATATATTTATAACAATCAGATGTGTAAAGATTTGAGTTTGGTGCTGGCAGGATTTTGAGCTAACAAGTCCCAGTCTGCTGTGAAGAAATAAATAATATAGGGGCCAATATACAGGGACCATCTTTGGCTCATATAACAACTACTTTCTTATAGTCACAAAAAACTTATTTATATTTCCATAGGGTCTTCATTATACAAATATTTATCTCAATTCTTGTAGTTATGGCATTCTATTGAGAAGAACACATTGGCAGAATGAGAAACTGTTGATGAACTGACTTGTCAGATAATCTGTTCCCACTCACATGTGGCCGCTGGGTGACAGCGCACCTGTGCCCAAACATTACTCCATCATCCCTGCCATTGGGGTTGGTCCCGTGCTGCTGACTGTCAGCTATAAACACATGGCAAATGCAATGCAAATCTACCGCAAAGTGAAATTGCAAATCTTGTGGTACTGGAGGACTGACAACTGCCAGCAAAGCTACGGAGAAAAAGAACCCAGGAGGGGGTCCACCATCAACAGATCTGTATTGACAGTTAACAAGCGAACAGGAAAAAATCAACAAGGATCGGTTTCTTCAAAAGAGAGCAGTTCGAATAGCAAAGCATTGTGAAGCTCTTGAGGAAATTGGGGAAGCCCTCGAATATCTCTGCTAAATTGATCCTTTTTGTGATCCTACTGACAATGTCAGGTGTGAAATGAAAAACGCAGTATTGCACAGCTGTAGAAAATTGGAGGAAAATAACAAATTGTCACAGGCGACGCGTGCTTTGTTCAGAGTGGCACAGAGTGGGAATTGCTGAACCTAAATTTTATTTAACGTAAGATAAAATAAACCTGTCATAATTTTTATTTCATTTCTCAAGGAAGGAAAAAAATCCCAATCAAGGTTCCTTTTGCTCGCTATTGTCTATGAGACTTTATGCTCCCGTTTCAGTAGATTCATTTCAATTGGCTAAATATTCTCAAATTAAAGAAAAACTCCTAACACTCTTGTAGCTTGGAATGGCAATGCTCTTTAAAAAGGCATGTTTATGTGTGTAAAAATATGCGAACATTCTGTATTGGTGGGGAACCTGCTTCCTTCTGGTTCCTAGAACAGTGAGTGCCTTCAAACCTCTGCAGGAACTTCTCCTTAATCTCCTTCAGGTTTGGGCAAATGTCACCTCGGTGAGCCTTTCGTAGTTATCCGAAACAGAACACCAACACCCAAACACTTCACTTCGGAGCTTATTAGCTCTCTCCCCCACTGGAGGAAAGCACTGGAGAGCAGGCGTTTCTATGAGTTTTACTCCCTGCTTTATCCATGGTTCTGAGAACCAGGCCTGGCACATGGG
Organism: Ursus americanus; assembly: GCF_024610735.1. NCBI lineage: Eukaryota > Metazoa > Chordata > Mammalia > Carnivora > Ursidae > Ursus > Ursus americanus. The sequence goes on along the minus strand of NC_142156.1, from coordinate 20,933,090 downwards.
AGGCACTTAAATGATACTGGTAGAATGGAGGGTCTCTATCTAAGGTGTCATCTGTCTCTGGATGTCCCACAAATATCAGACTTTGAAGACTGAAGATGCCCATTAAGAGAAAATAGCCACCAAGGGCAGGGGAGGAGGTACAGGCGTTGGAACCCGCTGGACCAGAGGTTTTTGAACTTTCAAGCACAGCAGAATTGCCTGCTGCTAGTTACAAATATCTAGACCCAACCTCCAGAGACTGTAATTCACTAGGTCTGGGGCAGGACCCAACAGTGCTGTGTTTTTAAACAAGCTGCCATGAGGACATGTGTGGTCCTCAGAACACGCTTGGGTAACAGCGTTTGGACACGTTCCAGATGATCACATTCTGTCAAGGAGAGGAATGCCAGGGAACATCTGGTGTTCGACACACTCTCTGAGATAAGCCCAGCCCTGGGCACTGGAGCACTTTCAGGGTGTGATTCAGGAAAACTATAAAGATACTTTTAATTTGGATCCTCCCAGCAAACCACTTTCTGTGTGATCAATCAACCAGAGAGACAGATGTATGCGTCTCCCACTAGGCACCTGGAGGCTGGCAAAGTCAGGCTCTGCTGAGAGCTCCTTTCAGACCATGATTTAAACTCGGAAAGATTGCAGGATAGGGAAAAGAGTCTGGGAGTGAGCCCACCACACTGGACTGGCCAAGATGACCGCAGGACACGTTGGGAGGGGGGGGTCCCTCCTCCTACCCAAGTGGCTGAAAACCAGGATACTGAGAATAGATATTTTTAGTCTCTGAGTCTGAAAGAGAAAAGGAATCATCCTGGAGGACAAACAGACAACCCATAGTCCTTCCGAGCAGAGTGCTGGAGGACAAGAATTTCAGCTCTGAGCATAGGAACACGCTAAGAGGGATCTCAATGCTCGTGAGAACTTTCCCCAAGCAATGCCTGCTGACTCCTTGGGGCGGTCTCCCCTCTCTTGTCCCCCTGTTCAATTCTAGCTTTTATCTAGGAAAGTCAGATTCTAAGCAAACTCAATGTATAGCTTCTGACAAATCAGAAATTGAACGTTTTTACAAGCAAAAGAATGGTCTTAATTATCACAATGTTCCTATCACAAGAGGTGCCTTGATCTTGTTGTTCTGTTTGTCTGTTTGTCCACCCCGGGGAGATAGCTAGATATCAGCAAAGTCAATTTGCAAAGCAGCGGGGTCCCTCGCAGCAAGAAAGAATGATAAATAAGAATGAGCTTGTGGCTATTTCTACTACAATTCTAGAAATTTATTCTCCACTCTGGCCAAGGCAGCTCTGAGTGTGGAAATGCCAGTGGGCTCACCCCTGCAGGAAGCTCCACTCAGCCTAGGAGGCCGGGTCTCCTGTGCCTCGTTGAGACTGTAACTATGCCGTTTCCCCAACCAAATGATGGCTTCTACAGTACAATCGTTTCTTCCCTGACTCCAGCTTTACAGACACTTGGCCAATCTCAAATCACAGTACCTTGCACAGGTAATCTAACAGAACAAGACTGCCCCCAAAATTCCTGCTGGTCTCCCCCGCTCTGTGCTGGCTGTATGAGTCTCCTGGGGCTTCTCTACCAAATGACCACGAACCGGGGGGAGGGTTAAAACAACAGAAATGTGCTCTCTCTCGGCTCTGGAGGCCGTTAGTCTACAGTCAGGATGCTGGCAGGGTGGGCTCCTTCTCAGGAAGTCCGGTCCATGCCTCTTCCCCAGGTGGTTCCTGGGAATCCTCGGCTCCTAGACACCTCTCTCCACTCTCAGCATCTATCTTCACATGACCTCATGTAGCTGTGTCTCTCCTCTCCTTACAAGGACACCGGTCACTGGACTGAGGGCCCGCACTCACCCCAACTAATCGCATTGGCGATGATCCCATTTCTAAATAAGATTCCATTCTAAAGTTTCAGGAGGGCAGGAGTTTGGGGGACCCGAAACATTCTCTACAGGCACAAGGCCAAGATAAAGAAGGTGAGGTAAGGGGACAGTAAAGGTTTCACTTCTCTGAAGCACGAGGTGCCTGAGGGAAGAGCCCAGGCGTGTCTGACTTGGCCACTTACTCAGTGCGGGCCCGTATGTACTGGGAGAGGAGGGTAAACTCCAGGGCAGCCGCTCTGATCCCTGACTGCTGGTGGTCGCAGCTTTGTCTAACCCCTTCCCTGTGAGTGCGGGTAGGACCTGTGACTTGCTTCTAACCGACAGATGACGGGAAAGCAATGAGATGCCACGCACACACCGTGAGCACGCTTGGCAGGGGCGGGGACATGGAGATTTTCTCAGGCCCTATAAATGGCTTCTCGCGGTTCAACGAGCGAGGCAGTGCTGTTTAATGGGAAGCTAGGACGAGTAAATGCAGAGTAATTAAGAACCAGAAATGCTTCTGCAATGAAAGGGATTTGGAAAGTAGATACAGTCTCAGGGGGGTGAGTTCAAAATGCTACTGTGGGACATTGTGCTTAAGGTCTATTCACTGAGTACCTATTACGTGTACATCAGGCGTTAACCAGCTGCTCTGTGCAGGACAAATGGACAGTCCTAGGAGACAGACAGTGAAGTTACCACAGACTTGGAAGCTACATTTCTGGCTGAAAACCCAGACTCCAGCTGTGTGACCCTGAGGAAGTCATGGAGTTCCTCAGTCTCCTCACCTGTAAAAGGGGACTATTAATAACAGTACCCACCTCACAGCAAGGGTTGAATGGAGACACCTAGGGCAGAGCTTGGCATGTAATAAGGAGCATACAGCATTCGTTATGCAGATGGTGGTGACAGGAGTGCCCAGGCAGCCTGCCCCCCAAATGCTGACATTCCAAAGAATCAACCCTTGTTGCTCAAGTGCTTCAGGAACAGACTGAGAAGTACAGAAAAGCTGCTGGGAGAGCCATCCAACAAGCCCCCGGCCCTGGTCACCTCACCCACAGAAGACCAGGCAGACTAGTGGGGTCAGCCCAGCACCCAGCCCCCTCACCTAAGAAAGCACTTGGACTTCCCACTGGGAGCAGCGCGTGCTCAGACCAGGGCGGTCCATGTGAGCTGACTCCACACTCAGCTTCAGGAATCCGTGTGTGGGTGGCCAATCAATGTGCTATGTCCTCCTGGAGAGAATGACTGGTCCAAGGAGAAACCACATGACCCAACCACACCAATCAGAAGTATCCCATCCCCTGGCCACAGTGGACGGGCTCACAAATAGAATAGGACCCGGGATTTGTTGGGGAGAGTGGAGCCTAGCTCTCTGCTCACTAAGCAGCAAGTGTTGCAAGACTCCACCACCTGCCTGAGAATGAAAACAACAGTGGGAAAGAGATGGCTTCCCAGCCACATTGTCTGAGCATCTGGATGCAGCCAGACCTGAGGCTCTCATGACACTTTTCGGTTACAAGAGCCCGGACATCCCCTTTAAGCTTCTTTGAGTTGGGCTTCTTCTGTTTGCAGTTGAAAGTGCACCAACAAAACAGTCAGGCTCTGACGTTTCTGCCGCTCAGAGAACCAAATAAAATCCCAGAGTTCACAGAAGGTACGTGTATAAAGTTAGCCTATAATCCAAGGACAAGAGAACAGATGGTGTTAGGATGTTCAGTATTTCAACCATCCTTGTGAGTACCGAGAACAAATATCAAACAAAAGGAATCTATGGAAACAACCCAAGATCCTCTCTCTTTGTCAAACCCATCACTTTAGTAATAAATGTTAATAAACAAAGCTAAGGTATAAAAAAACTCAATTCATAACTCGAAAATAACCTGACCTTTTCTGGAATTAAACTCGTTTTCTGTCAAATCTGCTATTTGTACAATGTTCGGTGATATAAATTCTCAAATGCCTGGTAAAAAATCATTTTGTCTAGTAATTTAAAGCATTTTGTGAGCCACAGTGAATTTTTTCATCTCTTCCTCTCTGTCCAAACATGATCGAGGGCTCACCCTGACACCCTGGATATTCTCTGTGAACACTTGCCAGTAACCTGGGTACTCACAGCCATCACGAAACACACACACACACACACACACACACACACACACACACACACACACACACACACCCATATTCACGACTTCATCTACCATCTACAGTGTGATGACCCAGAGAGTTATTTTAGCAACACAGAACTTTCTTCTGAGTCTCAGTTACGTGGCCGAGTGAATACTTTGAAATCACCTCTTAGAAGTCTCAAAGGAAAATCAAACTCGACATACTCAGAACCGAACTCAAGATCAGCCCACCCAAAAATAAAAAACAAAACCATCTTGCTTCTCTTGTCATCTCCGGGAAAGGACCTCTGTCTTTGTCTGTTTGGGACATACTGTAACAAGATATCATCAACCAGGGTCGGGGCGGGGGGGGGGGGGACCTTAAACAACAGAAATGTATTTCTCGCAGTTCCGGAGCCTGGGAAGTCCACAGTTCAGGTGCTGGAGGATTCTGCTCCTGGTGAGGGCTTCCTCCCTGGTTTGCAGCCCACCACCTCCCTGCTGTGTCCTCACGTTAGGGAGAGCAGAGAGAGGAAGCAAGCTCTGCCCTGTCTCTCCTTATAAAGGCACAAACACCATCATGACGGCCCCAGCCATGACTCGTGTACCTCCCAAAGGTCCATATCCAAATACCATTACGTTGGGGATTAGGGTGTCCACATATGAGTGGGGGGTGGGGGGACTCAGTCCATAGCAACCACCATCCAACAAAGTGCTCAAGCCAGAAACCTGGGATCAGCCTTGACACCCTCCTTTCTGTGACTGCCTCGCTGTGCCCCTCTCCACACCCCTGCATCGTTCTTGCTGCAATAAGCAACAACAACCTTTGCTACAAGCCACATGGCACGAGGGTGACCTGCTCCAATCCAGAGCCATCAAAGTTCCAAGCTTAAAGCTCACTGGTTACACCCATGTTCAGACACATCCAAATTCCCACAAGGCCCTGTGTGGTCTGGATCACGATTAAGAGATCATGGAAGTGCCTGATGGAGGGAGTGGCGAAGCTAATGGCTTAGTGGCTAACAGCACAGACTCTGGAACCAGGCTGCCTGGATTCCGGTCCTGGCTCTACCATTTAGCTGCTCCGTGAGCTATATCACCTCTCTGAACTTCAGTTTCCTCATCTGTAAAATGGACTCACCATAGCCCTCCATAGCCACCCTAGAGGTGTCATATGAGGACTGAACTATGAGCACTTAGTAGGTGCTATTTTAATTCTCTCTCTGGCTCGGGCTTCATGCTTCCCTACTAGTCCTTCTCAACTCCTCAGAAGCCCGGGGCTTTTTTCCCACCTGGTTGTACTGGTTCTTCTGTTTCTCCTGCAGATCTGTTTCCTACCTTCTCCTCTTGCCCACACTACTGGAGGCTGTCGCTGTGAACAGCATCCCAAGAGGCTCCCTTGTGCCCCCCTCGGCCTCCCGAAGGCTTCTGGTTGGGATCAATCAACAGCAGGAGATGAGAGGGTGAGAGAAGAGGCTGTGGTTTTTACAGTCCTGGCTTCTCCCTGCTGGAGAGGGCGGCTGAGCTCCTTTCCCTGTGAACGCGGCTCCTGTGGACAAGGCTTGTTGCCTCCAACTAATGCTCTACTAGGTCCCTGTGAATCCCCCCCAGCCCCCGCCTCCCTGGCCAGGGTGGTAACGGCTTCGCCCTGTCACTGGTCCTGGGTGCTTCGCCACCCCTGGCTGGCTCCCTTCACCCTGCCCCCACCTTGGTCAGAAGTCCCCTTCCTTAAGTTCTCTTCGGGCTGTGCCAGTTCTTTCCCACCCAAACCCTGACCGGTTCAGGCCTTTGCACAGACGGTTCATTATGCCTGAAGCCTTATCCCTCACATGCCACACCGCTCCCCTCTGGTTATCTGGATCACTCCCACCCACTTTCAACTCAACTTAATCCACACCCCCTCAGAGAAGCCTTCCCAGGTGCAGGAGACTAGGTTAGTTTTTTTGAGCACATCTCGCTTGTTTTTATTACATTCCCGTCTTTAAATGATGCTTTGCACACAGTTGGTGCTCAAAGCGCACTTGTCGAATTAACTGCACAACCGAACAGTGAAATATGGCAGGTCTCTGCCATGCAAATGACCAGGCTTTATCCGACGCAGGCAGAAACGATGCAAACTGATGTCACAAACGAAGCCACTCAGGTGGCTTCTCAACCCGAGAGATGCTTTCGGAGGGACTGACACCTGCCGTGTCTCAGTGACCGACACAGCGGCTGCTTACGAATGCTCCCTACCCAAACCTGTGTCAGAGCCTGTGTAGCAAACTTGGGCACTGGAGGCAGGCTGAGTGGCAGGGGAGCCAGCGTGGGTTTCGAGGCCCCAGGGCGGCGGTGGGCCCAACCTCGTGCGTCACTCAGTCAGTAGTAGCAGCAGAGACGGCATCTCACATCCAGTTACCGCCTAAATACTTGCCAAGTGCTTTCACACATATTATCCCATTTGTTCCTCGTGAAAACCTGTGAACTGCTGCAGAGGAATTATTCACACGCCCACGATCGCACAAGTGGGGAGATGCAGAACAGAGCTGGACCCCCGTGGTCACGGGTCCCAGCCCACGGCTCCTCCCAGGAGGAGGAGAGCCAGCCTTGCCCACGCGGGCTTTGCCTCCTCTTGGCTGGGGAAAATCTGACTGTCAGGGCAAGCGCTCCAGGCCTCTCCTCTCCAGTGTCTCTTTCATCCAGCATGGAAAGTGCCTTAAGAGGCAATGTAACAGAGAAGCGAAGAGCATATCTCCAGACCCCAATGCCTGGGTTCAAAGCCAAGGGCTGCCATTTTCTACTCGTACAACCTAACATCAATTATTTTAGCCTCTTTGGACTTCAGCCTCCTTACCTGTAAAGTGGGGACAATAGTGTCCACTTGGATGGTAGCCTTGAGTATTAAATGAATGAAGGTATTTACATCATGCAGCACAATGCCTAGCATATAGCAAATATGTGTCACTTCCATCTTTCTGACAATGGCCAGTCCAAGTGTCCGCAGGGACCAGGCAGGTAACATAAAGGTGAATAGCTAAGCAGATAGAGACTACAGTAAACTGGTCCTAACACTCACATGCCCCAGTCTCAGGGGATACCCCATGAGCAACCTGTGCCCTCCACCCATAGAAGGAGCCCTCTGGTGACAAGACCTTCTCCCCATGTGGCTCTAACTGTATGCAGTGTGACGCCAGATCGACTTAGCTGCAACAGATCTGCAGTCCCAAGGCCACCCAGGGGGAAGCATTCTTGGGTGAGTTTCTACTTTCTCCCCATCCTGACAATTTTGCTCCATTTTCTGTCCAAGAAAATAGTCTCCCAAGACTACACTTGACACAGTAAACGTGTCAAACACATACATACATGCACGTGTGCAAACACACACAGTATGCCAGTACTCATCCGCGCTGTGAAAAAAACGAAGGCTCGCTCATGAGTGCAGATCCTGTGATTGGAAAGAAGGAGGGGTAAGGCGTCTGTTACCTACTGAGGGAACTGTCAGGGACACACACAAAAGACCAAGGAGACCAGACTCCAGGTGACACTGCCTTGCTTCTCCTTCCTGCAAGGGAAAATTCTGTCTCCTCCACACAGACCAGAGACCCCTCTGTTCCATAATGAGTGAATAACCAGAGCACCCATTTGGGCTCCTGTGTTCGAGGATCCAATAGTTCTAGCTGTATTTGTGACATAAGTCCCATCTTATACACAGAGACTTGGAAAATGAGAAGCAGAAATATTCCTTAATCCTTCTTTCTAAAGAGAGACTTCCTATGTAATGGGGCATTAATGCAACCTGAAAAAAAAAAAAAGGTAAATGGCATAAAGAGAGTAGATTTCTGCCTGGGATATCCGAAGCCACGGATAATGCAGCCACGGCTGGTGCAGCCACGGACGCTCAGAGCTGTCTTTCTTAGGCAATGTCTCCCCTGTACCTCAGACTCCTGAACTGTGTGTCATCACTTCAGAAACCATCTTCAGAGACATATAAATATCATACATCCAGAGGAACAGAAGTCACAGAAGCCCCAGGTCTTAGAGAGCTGGAGAGTGACTTCAAACTTGGCTAACAGCTCCCTGTGTGACGTCAGTCAGGTCACGACACTGGTGGGCGTGTGGCGCTTGAACAGCCTCCCCAGGCCGCATCGTCTGGTGAGTTGTTCTTATCTTTGCAGACCCAGAAACACAACCAGATATTATTGGATCCAAGAAAAACCACCTCCTTTCCGTTCCTCCTAAAGCTGAGGTTATTCCCACCTGAGCGTCCTGGCCTGGACTGCTCCCTCTCCTGCTTTCCTATCGCGCTTTTGTTGTACCCGTCCAATTTTATTCAGCCTGCTCACTCACTGCATGTTCCCCTAGTCACGGCCTATTCCCCTTTGTCTTACTTCCACCAGCATTTTAAATTGCAACAAATAAATCATTAAGTAGAAAACAAAAATGCAACAAACCTTCACATAAAGAACAAAAATACAAAAGCAAGCAGAAGGTACTAATTCGCTCATCTGTGATAGACATTTATTTCATTAGCTGGCAGTGCTACAAAACTCACTTTCAATTCCCCACTCCCCAATTTAAAAGACATCAGTGGCCCCAGTGCTGACCCACGTCCAGATCACACTCGGTCAGGCCAGCCCACTGACCTCACCGCCTTCTCACTATGGATCCACCTAGACTTTGCTCCATTCAAAATCAACAAGTACTCCAGTATGTGCTTGTTTGGTTCAGAGAAAATGGGCACCGTAAACACCAAAACACTCTGGGACTCCCCTACTAGAATACAGCTTCAGGAGATCAGAGAGCCATACGCTTCCCCACTAGTGAGTCAGTACAAAAACCAGCACCTGGCGAACGAAAGATACTCAAAGATTTGTTGAATTAATAAATTAATGAATCTCCCACGAGAGAAATTTATGTAACACTGATCCACATCTCATGGGTTAAATTAAAAACATGGTATTCGTTGGAGTCTCATTTAAGTCAATTGGTCCTATTTCTTTTAGTTGCCAAAACTACTGTAAGATACATGGAAGTCACAAAAATAAAGCCATTTTCCCCTGGGAAACCATAGCGTGAGAGTTACACTAGGTGTGTGCCCAACACAAAGTTCATCAGCATCTGTTGTCACGTGACCTAGAACATTCTGCTTTCCTGTCACCGAAAAGGCTCCCTCTGGATGGAAACCCAAGGCGCATCGACCACCTCCAACAATAAAATCCATGGGGCAGCCTCCAGCTGCTGAGCCCCTTTGCAGGACAGGAACAAAACAGCCAAGAGGGGGCTCAGCAGAGCCGCCCTCAGAAGGCCAAAGCTAGGGCCCCAGTCCCCTCCACCCTGGACAGCCAAGTCTCCAGAGGCCACACAGTTGTTATTATCCCACCAGATGTTATCAGGAAGGAAAAGAGATATATAAAACACCAAACTTTCACCTCACCAATTTTTTTTTTGCCAAATTTTAAAATGCTGGCAACTCAAAAAAAAGGGAGGGGAGCTCAGGAGGCTGAGTCGGTTAAGTGCCTGACTCTTTTTTTTTTTTTTTAAGATTTTATTTATTTATTTGATAGAGAGACACAGTCGGAGAGGGAACACAAGCAAGGGGAGTGTGAGAGGGAGAAGCAGGCCTCCCGCTGAGCAGGGAGCCTGATGCGGGGCTTGACCCCAGGACCCCGGGATCATGACCTGAACCAAAGGCAGATGCTTAACGGCTGAGCCACCCTGGCGCCCCAAGTGTCTGACTCTTGGTTTCGGCTCAGGTCATGATCCCAGGGTCGTGAGACTGAGCGCCACATCGGGCTCCGCACTGGGCATGGAGCCTGGTTGGGATTCTCTCTCTCCCTCTGCCCCTCCCCGCTCCTCTAAAAAAATAAATAAATAAATAAATAAAAATAAAATGCTGGCAACTCGTTGAATTTTGTATATGCCTGAAATGTTAAAAAAAATTTTTTTTAACAAATAGGGAGCAGGCAGTGTTCTCAGAATGTGACAGACACCCCCATCCCTAAGGGTGCATGAGAAAATTTTAGGTGGCATGACAAGGACGTAATATTAAATAACATTAAGTTGGAAAAGGAGAGCTTCTCGTCTTTATAAACCCTTCTGATTAAATCAAGTGGAACGCTGGAGTGCAGCATTACCGTCTTGAGCCTTCTCCGACGCTCGCAGGTCTCCAGCTTTAACAGAGGGAACTCATGAGCCTCAACACCCAGGCATTCTGGAGCCTCCGACTCTGCAGCCTGAAGGCTCTAACACTGGCTCTGGTGTAACGACTTTAACAGCCGCCTTCTCCTTACAGCAGCGATACTGGCTTTCCATTCATAGAAGAGAAATAAAGTTTCTGTTGTAGGTGATTGAATTTAGTAAAAATATCAGCTGATTTAAAGAAAATATGAGTTGAACAGGAGCACTGGTCATGTGTACACACGGACAAAATAGTGAAAACCGGTGGTACAGAGACAGCGCCCACCACTCAGACCCTGAGGTCGCGGCTCCCACGGTGAGATGGGTTGAGGTGATAAATTCATTACTGCCGTAGCTACACGTTTACTTTAATGTGTACTAGGAAAAACTAAAGCCAGAAAAACAAGAGACAGATCTTCTACCTTAAGGGAGTGATTTAAAATTTTCTTTTAAGATAAACATATTGCCAAAAAAAAAAAAAAAAGTGTATCAGTTGCAATGAAACTAGTAAGGGAAAAGCGGTGTACAAACACTGGGACTCAGAAACGCCAGGTCCGGGGTGACCCCGCCTGGCTTCCAGGGGCAGCGTCCCCCTGCATGGAACCCCAGCAGCTGCACCCGGGGGTCTTTAAGCCGAGAATCAAAGAAGCAATTTTCCACCATAAGAAGTGTCTCCATCCAGCTCCGTTCAGCAAAGCAGTTGGTGCCTCCATCTGAGAATTCCACTCCAGGTTGGGTTTGTTCAACAGCTCAGATGAAAGAAAAAAACACATCTGGAGAAGGAATCAAGCTGCTAGGAAAGAGCTCAGGAGTTTACCTTTAGTTGTCAAAAAACCCTCTGCTGTGGAACACACAGCCCCCCACCTCCACCTGCCCACATCTCCTGTCTCCACCGCTGGTGGTTCACAGAACCGCTGAGAATGGGAAGCTGCAGACGAAAGAAATTTCAAGCAAAGAGAAGGCAAGGAAAACAGATTTTTAAAAAGCAAAACACCCACAACTTTCACAAATTTAGAATGAGCTAGAATAATTTGATGAGGGGTTCAACCCTGAAACACATTTCAAGAACAATGTTCCTGAGTTGAGCTTCATGTCACTTTCCGGCATCTGATTACAACAATCCAATCACCCATCTCTCACAGACTTCTCAACCCTTTCAAGGGCCTCTGCGTTTGGTTACATCTCCATTGATCTATTGGCTCTATGATTAAAGAAGTGAAGGGACCCAAGTAAGGTTTTAAAGAGCCAGAACCAGAACCCAGACCTCCACCTGCCACGTCTCCTTTCTTCCCATCACCCTGTGTCATGTGCAGCAAAGCATCTCCTACATGCTCTTGCACAAAACTTCCTGCTCAGAGTTGTTCAGCTGGGACTGTCTCTTGGAATGAAGAAGATAAAACCAGGTGACCTCAACGAGAAAGACAGATGCTACCTGACTGATGAGGAACCACAATGGTCGTAGGAAAGGATAAGCCACAGTCTACCTGGGTCTGTGCTTTAGGAGTCTAAAGATATTAGGTGTATGATGGAAATTATTTATATTTAATATAAAATCATGTGGTAATAACCTAAAAATAACCTAAAAAAATCAAACCCTCAAGGAAAGATGACATTAGAGTTCTTTGTTTGCACACAATAGAACCCATTCTGGTCAGCATATGAGAAAGGGATGTATAGGAGAGATACAGGGCATCTCATAGAAGGGAGGAGGAGACCAGAAACCCAATGCCAGGGCAGGCGACGGGCAGGACTCCCACAGAGACTACCTGATCAGCATCACCAGGCCTCAACCCCAAGCCTCCGCGTCAGCGGGCACCACACATCCCGTGTGCCTGGGATCTGTCATAATTGCATGTCCCACTGGCATCCTGAGAGAACGTACCTCCACAGCAGAGACATACCACCTGTGCGGCAGCCAGCAGGAAGAACCTGCATGTGTGCCCAGCTCAGTCCCTGTGTGAACTTTGCACGTGGACACACGCACACACACGCACATGCACACACAAGAACAGCAGCGGGCACGTGAGAAGCATCTCCCCACCGCTGCCCCTGGGCCTACCCAATTTCAGCACAGCTGTGATGGACAGTTCCATGAGCCTAGACGAGGGGCCTGCACCAAAGTGTTCTGGCTTCTCTGCTGTTTTCTCTGTGTGACCTCCCCTGGGGGCAACCACCTGGGATAAATGCTCCAGCTGCCTGGTCTTCCAGTGGAAGACCTCTGAGTCGCCTTCTCCACACTTCCGAGGGGGAGCCCCAGTGGACCAAGCCCCAAGGACTCATCACCAGCTTCTCTTCCTTCCCTGACGCTCTATCCCCACCCTCACACTTCCGCTTTCTGGCGTCACCTCCCAGATAAACTGCCTGTGCCCCAAATCCACGTACGCTTCCCGCACCATGCAATGTCCTGCAGAGGAGGATAGGGCCTTGGACCCCCAACAGGTTGGAAATTGTATGGAATATAAACCTCCCAACATCTTACCAAAAGGAACGAAACAGACCTACTGGTACCCCTGAGCTGGGACAGAGTTAAGGCAGACCTTGGTTATATATAAATATAATATGTATATATTGTGCTTACACACAATCGGTGTCCTCCTCCTCCTTCTTTTCTCTCTCTCCCTCTTCCTCTCTCTCCCCATATTCCTTGTACCAGTAAGAGTCAGGAGGACAGGAACAACTGCGAGCATTTAAAACACAGGACATTTAATCTGGGGAAGGGGCTACTCGGTCATGTGTTTCTGAGAAACTCAAGAGAGACTGGCACATCAAGAAGCTACTAGAACCCTAAGCTAGAAGAACTGAAGGAGAAAGTAATATTCTTAGAGCCAGGGACGAGGGTCATGTGAAGGATGACGAAATCATGCCAGGCTCATCAAGCAGCAGAAATGTAGCTGCAGCCATAGATGCCACAGAGCAGAGGGGGAGGGGTGGGAATGCCCTGGCTGCTCCCTGCTTCCGGCCCTGCAACTCTCTGCCAGGGTCTCCCCGTCCAGGTGCTCCCTCCCCGCCACCCTGGCTGCAGCCAGAGGAAGGGAACCTGCAGTCCTCTGAGATACAGAGAAAGAGCGAGCGAGCAGGGGGTAGATGGGAGGGCTCTGGCACACACCCCACTCCAATCGCTGTGCTTGGAGCCAACCCACACATCCCATCGGTGCCTCAGGAGATGAGCCGTCCGAGCCTATGAAGATGCTCCCAGCTCCTCACTCCCAGTAGTGGGTTGGATGGTGGCCCCCTCAAAGATGCATCCACCTAGAACGTGTAAATGCTACTTTATTTGGAAAAAGTAATTAAGGTACAGATCCCAAGACGAGATCATCCCGGATAAGGCTGGGCCCTAAATTGTACACCAGGTGTCCTTGTACGAGACAGGGTAAGAGACGCATGGAAGGGAAGACCACGTGAAGGCAGATGCAAACACTGGACTTAGGTGGCAACAAGCCAAGCAACACCCAGAGTCACTGGCCACCAGCACCAGTTGAGAGAGAGCCTCCAGGAGGAACCAGGCCTCCACGCCCCGATGCCTTGATTTTCAACTCGACCCTCAAGAACGGGCAGACAACGGGCTTGTTACTTTAAGCCACCAAGTCTGCAGCAACGTTTTAGGGCAGCGCCAGGAAACGAATGCACCCATCCTCGGCTCCAACCCTCTGCACTGCAGCATTCTCTCTTTCCAAACTGAACACAAATCCTCAATCAGGAAGATGGGGACCAACTAGGAGATCAAAGGCTCTGCCTTTTATGTGTAATTATAATCTGAAAAGCCCTCCTGTCTCGAAACCCCAAATTCCAAGCACCCCCCCCCCCCCCACCGCCCGACAACGGCAGCACCTAGGGAACGTCTCTTGTTTCACGCACACGCACAATGGCAAGTCACATCTGGAGCCAGGAACACTCACTGAACGTGGTGAGGAATATCTCGGGGCTCACGTGCAGTCTGCCTCCCTTTCATAATGGGCTCCACTCTCTGGCAAAGCCGTCCTCCACCTCCAATTTCTAAAGTAAGTGAGCACCGTATTAGTTTCCAATTGTTGCTGTAACAAAGGACCACAAATTTAGTGCCTTAAGACAACACGAATGTCTTATCATTCTGGAGGTCAGAAACCAAAAATGGGCTAAAATCAAGACGTCGGTGGGGCTGCCTTCCTTCTAAACAGGGATTTAAACCAGTCTTCCTTGCTTTTGTGTCCATGCTTTTTCCATAAGACCACATAGCTTCCTGGAATGAGGGGCAAGCGGAAGGAAGGGATCCACCCCTATGTCCACAGGTTTTAAGTCTCATCAGCCTCCTGACCACAACACTGACATCCCTCCCAGCTGGGCCACCCAGCACTCCGTACTCAGTGTTGCCATCTCTGCCAGACCCGGAATGCCTTCTCCCCTCCTATTCTCATACCTTCATTCATCCAACCTTTACCAGTCAAGATCAAGGGACATCTCCTCTCTTCCAGCCTCCCTCAACACCCACATCTCAAAACATTCCTGAAACGCCCAGCGCCCCAAGCCTTGCCCTGCCATTCCTCTGCTTGTTTTGGTGCACTGCATCCCCAAAAGAATTTTAAGATCTACACAGGTGAACACCCCATCCAAGACTTCTTGGTAACTGAGTGAGTGCCCATGAATGGTTGTTGATTGGAACCCACAGCAAGGAGCTAGAGTGACAGGCATATGCCAAGGAGGTGCTCCTTAAAGAAAACGCTGTCTCCCCCTTCCCTGAGGGGTCTGTCCATCCCAGCAAGGGTCCTGTGAGAATGTCCACCACACCCCATGAGATACGCCAGGGTCTGCACAGGTGGAAAAGAATTACAAATAACAAGGAAAAGAATCCTAATGAAAGCTACGTGCCGGGCCCCGATACACAGATATGTCAATCTGTATATTCCTCACGAGAGCGCTCTGAAGTACGCACTTCATTCTTCCCATTTTACAGAAGGGAAACTGAGCACACATGAGAAGTGACCTCTCTCTGTGCCCAAGGCCTCCACAGCTAAGGCCGCCCTACCCAACCTCTGCTCCACCTCTGCTGTTCTCTCCCAGTTTAACCCAGCGTGCGAGTTCTCCTGACCTCTGACCTGGGCTCCACCCAGAGCCTCCCTTTGGTTCAGCTGTTCCCCGACCTGCAGGGTAAGTCCCCTCCCAGATCAGCCCACCTGTGAGAACCCTCTCCATTTCAGACCCCCTGGGGGCAGCTCCCATCAGCCTGAAGTAGTCATGCCCTCAAGGAGCACAACCACATGCTCCCACCCACACACCTGCCCCTCTCAGGAGAGGGGCATGGGGGACATGAGTGCACAGTGGCACTGGGAACGACAGGATGCTAGCCCACCCACAGCAACTCCCACTCACTGGCTCTGGATGTGGCCCAGGATCTGCATTTTAACCGCCTCCCCCAAGGGATTCCACCGTCAGAGGCCCCCAGAGCGCACTCAGGGAAACCTGGAGACAGGGTTGGGGTGCTTTGGGAAGTGGGTCACTCGGGTTCTTCTCCCCTCCCCACAGCAGAACAGGCATTTGTTTTACATGAATTTTGCTTCCAGAGCATTCTGACGCCTGCACTTTATGCACAGGTGTGCCCGTGGGCGTCAGCTCAGCTCGCTGGAGGTTGTGCGGGTGCCATCCCACGATCCCTGCATAGACCACTCGGCTTCCCCGTGGTGTGACAGATGTCCTGAAGCAGCCTCAGCTCTCAGAGGGAGGAGGGGATACACCTGCCCTCTTTGAACACCTCCCTTAACCTGGGTGATTCACCCCTGCAGGGGACTCCCTCTAGACTCACCACATAGTCTTCCGGAGGGGGGATGGTCCCGTTTGAGAGAGAGAGAGAGAGATAGCTGGAACAGGGAGCGGTCAGACAGCCCCTTCAGGTAGCTGCTGCGAGAAGAATGTGTGCCTCCCAGCCAACCATCCCCAGCTACTCCTAAAGAGAGGAGCCCAAGAGCCCCACTGAACGGGGCACCTGCCCCTGCCACGCTTCCCCTGTCCGCAGGCGTCACTGTCCCATGCCACACTCTCTTGCTTTATCCTGGGTACCATCTGTATTATTACTTACTTCATATTTTCTTTTAAATCTGCTCCCTGGGTTCACATAAATTTATCTGGGGAGGAAGTAACAGATCAGCACTTTAAATGAAAAAAGCAATATCACTTTCCATAAAGATAAGAAATCCCTAAAATGAGTAAAATAAAAACAAAACAATGTTATTAAATTCTAGCCAGAGGCAGCTGCGTGCCAAAGGCTCCCAGCCTGGGGCATAGGCTCGCATTGTTCAAGAGGAAAACAAACTCACAGACAAGCGTCAGAGGATGCAGGGGACGCTGGGCATCAAACACTGACCAACCTTGACGTAACCAGGACAGAAGAGGATGCAGAAGGAATCCACTCCTACTGGGGAGTTAGCCACACCAGGGTCTCTGGCACTGGGACACCTCACGCTCACCTCGGGTACCACCTGAAACGATTCTTCCCCAGCACTCGTCGTTACCAAGGGCCAGGTGCAGGCTGATGATAGGTGGCACCTAACATGAATCTAAAGACAAACGTCATTCTAGACCCTGGAAACTTTTGGAGGAGGGAGATTCAGAACTCACGGGAACACAGAAGGTGATTTCATCTATGTGCAGCTCTCACCAAAGGGAGTTGGCCACTTTCTCTGGACTCCCATCACGTTGCTATGGAAACAGGAAGCGGTGACAAGGCCAACTTTGTAAACGGGCGTGACAGAGTGTGATGCACGCTCCTTAAGGACAGCCACCGGCCACACAGTGAGCCGCTCCCCCTGCCACCCCAGGATGCGAATTATGTAACAGCGCTGACATCCACCCTCCACCATCCTGAGTCCTGATTTAATTTCTTCATGTCAGTTGAGTTTCTTTCAGAATAAAAAGCGAAGAGGTGGTCCTCTCTTCCATGACTAGCTATAATTAACTCCAAAAATATTTGTCCCTTTGCAATGCAACAGTCTCTTTACAGTCACCCGGGGAGCCACTAAAAGACGGATTGGCACTGGATTCTGAGAGCTAATAATGCCACCAGGCGTGGACACTTCTTTTCCCAGCAAAACTCAGCCCCCATCGCCTAGTCTTTGACTGTTGCATATTTAAATGAGCCTGTCCACTGTGATCACAGGTGAGATTTTGGAGTCTGAGACTGAGTTCCTTACACAAAGCCACAATGAGCTGGGTTATTCATATGCACATACACACACAGAGGGGGCTTTTTTTTTTTTGTATCTTAGCTCAAATATTATAGTACATTGTGTGCTATCTACTTGCAGTCCAATTTCTGACACAATTTCCATAATAGCAAAATTTACATACAGATGGCAAATAAATAAAACCTTCCTGCCGCTTGGTCTGCGGTTCTTATGGTCAGCAAATCCTATTAGGGGCTTTATTAACCTGCTCAGTGATGGAAATGTTATATCTGATCTTATGGATTTCGGCTGTGCAATCCAGCCCTGCTACAAAATGAAATTTAACTCTCAACATTTTTCTGCAACAAGAAGCCACCAAAATTGAGGGGTTGTTTTTCTGTGTGCAGCATTGGAAATATCCCCTCTTCCTCATTTCTCATTCAAGCCACAAATGGTCTCTTTTTTCTCTCCATTCTCTTTAAGAGCACATAATTGCAATTAGCTAGTGAGCACTAAGGGGTACAAGATTGCCAAGCATGAGTAAAGACTCCTAGACATTCAAGGAAGAAAGAGAAGCACTGAGGCGGGGGTAGGAGGGTCTGCAAGGGAAGGTGCGTTGGGAGGGCTTGGCTGAAACCCCAGTAGAAGCCCCGAAGGAGGTCTCCTTCCACCGGTCTGCCTAGTTCAAGTTGAACCCCGGCAGGAAACATCTAGGTCTCAAGGGACTGACTAATTGCTAGTTAAAACAGCCACCTTCTACATTTGAACAAGGAAGGCAACATGTTTGTGGGTGAGCTGAGCAATCTCCACAAACCCTCATGAGAATCTGAAGAACACTGGAGAAGTCCCTATGCCCTGGGAGAATTTAAGTGGAAAAGTCATCTCAGATGTAGGAAATAGGAGGCTCCAGGGAGAGGACTTCGGTAAGAAGATGTTGGTAAACCTCTCCCTTTGCACTGACAATGTTCTCCAAACCTGAAGTCCAGACCAAGATCCTTGGGGATCACACATCTGCCAGGTGGTGGCCCCAACAAATCAATCCATTCCAAAAATAAAAACCTGTGCGCCCGGAAGCCTCACATGGAAAATGAAACAGAATGGGAAACAAAGGACTCATGGAGGAAAGGACAAGGGTCAGGGAGGGCAAGAAACCTGTGAATTAATAGCTGGTTGTATTAAGAGCTGTCCACTCCTGTCCATCGTAGAGTGCCACGTGAGCCTTGAGCATGCCGGGGTGCCACACGCTGGGCAGCTTAAACAACAACAGTTTATTCCCTCACAGCCCTGGAGGCTGGAAGTTCAAGATCAAGGTGCCCGCAGGGTTGGTTTCCTCTTCTCTCAGCCTGTCACCAGCCACCTCGTTGTGTCCCTACATGGCTTTCTTCCTCAGTGTGTCTTCCTCAGCTCCTCTTCTTCTAGAGACACCAGTCGTACTAGATTAGGGCCCGTGCTAGTGACCTCATTTTACCTCGTTAAAGACCCTGTTGGGGGGGGCAGTTAAGAATTCAGTATCTGGATCTGGGGGGAGACACAATTCAGCCCATAGCAGGCATTAACCCACCTGAGTTAACTGCTGTATCCAGGATGTTTCAAGGTGTGTTTGTTCCCCATGTGCTGAGTTCCAGCAGCCCAGGCATAGTTCTTAGCACGGGAGACACATGTCCCTGCCTGCATGGAGCTGACATTCGAGTGTAGGGGAACCAGACAATAAATAAGCAAGCGAATAAATAGCTTAATTTCAGGTAGTGATGAGTGCCATGAAGAACACAGCAGGCTAGTGGAGGCATGGCTGGCATCGGGAACCACATAGGGATGGTCGGGAAGGCCTCTCTGAAAGGGGGTATTCCAGGTATAAAGTGAAATGGTAAAGAGGGGCCAGCCCTGCTCACCATGGGGGAGCACAAAGAACAAAGAAAATGCCCAAGATGGGTGTGAACTTGGTCGTTTCTAGGAACTGAGAGAAGGTGTATGCAGTTGGAACAAGGTGAGCAAAGGTGCGTGGTGGGAGATGAGCTAGGACAGGCAGACGGGTGCCTTGTGAACACCCAGCCGGACGTTCTCCTATTGCGCCCTGCTCCCTTAGGTCACAATCAATTGCTGCACATTTGCGACAACAGAGGGGCCTCTGACCTCCACCTGTCTTTCTACTTCTAACCCAACAAGAATTTCAAACTGCTGTCTGTAAGGTATCCCCAATTGCGATCCTAACCAATGCAAAATGGACATCTTCATTTCTACTCCTTCCCTCTGGAGAAACATCTCCAAACACTAATCCTGTCATGCCAACTCCAAGAGCAGGCAGAAAGCTCCTTCGGCTAAACCCAACAGGGCACAAGAACTGGGAAAGATTCTGATTTCCCATTTAGAGGGAAACTGCCAATGGATTTATTAAGTAGCAGGTGCGACTATGTTGCCGTAAGTAAGGAAAAATCATTACTTCGGGCCCTGGAGGTAACTGGCAACTTTTCTTCGTCTGGATTTCAAATTTAATTCAACTCAAGGGACACTTCATGTGCTCTAACAGGCTGACAGTCCTGGCTGGAGACACAGACTGCCAAATCAGCAGTCCCCGTGTTAAGAAGCTCATAATCAAAGAGGCTGACACAAATTCAGTTAATTGTAATGTGCTGGGTTAAACGATGGACCAGAAGTTTGCATAAAATACTCCAAGCACAAAGTGGCACGATTATTGAATTTCTTGCAAAAAGTTCTATAGATTTAGACCACCCAGACAGAAAAAATGCAATTAAAAATTATATCTAACCTTACCATTATAGATTAGAGGTTACACCATTACACAATTCATGATCTTCCTCCGGATTTTATGAAATCTATCTAAAGGACAGTGAGTGACAGTCAATCTTAACACGGTGGAGGTAGAGATGTATTTTTCTTTTAAAGGCACCAACAGAGAGGGGCGCCTGAGCAGTGCAGTCTGTTAAGCACAGTCCGTTAAGCGTCAGCCGCCTGGCTTCAGCTCAGGTAGTGATCTCAGGGTCTTAAGAACCAGCCCCACATCAGGCTCTGTGCTCAGCAGGGGTGGGGGGCTTCTGCTTGAAGATTCTCTCCCCTTCTCTCTGCCCCTCTCCCTGCTCGCTCCCTCCCTCCCTCTCTCTGTCTAAAATATAAATAAATAAATAGATTTTTTTAAAAAATAAAGGAGCCAACAGAGAGATGAATAGGACACTGCACTCTTATTGGAAATCCAGTGAAATTGGAACCAAACAATACCGCACCAATCAGAATGAAAAGATCAAAAAGCATAGCTTGAGTCTCTGATTAGCACTGCCCTTTAGAATTTCTCTAAAATTATTTACTGCCCAAGTCATTGGCAGACAACTACAAGATGCTGGAAGAGCAAATTACACCAGCTCCACATTAATTATGGGGAGCGGATCTACTGTGTACAGAATTATTTATTCTTTTTCTTTTAAGTAAAATTCTACACCACTCTACTAAAAAGTAGCCCAACTGTGTCTCAGCACAATGTTACCACCAAGACTTGGAGCTTCCCTCGGCTTTAGGGGAAAGAATCCCCCCGACACGCCAGGTCCCCAGTTTCCTCTCCACCCTGCCCTCCTCTTCCCAGCCAAATGCTGGGAATGATGCTGGAAGATACTGCCCTCCCTGTATCCAGTGTGGCAGACAATACCCATTCTCCACGGCTTCCTTATCAAGAAACCCCTGATTTGGAGTGAGGGGACTGGCTATATGCCCAGTTAAACACCTACAATTCCCCACTCGTGCTGGACAGGCTTGATCATGAGAATGATTCTGGCCACTGAGCATTAGTCAAAAGATGTTGGTTGATGCTTCTGGGAAGGCTCCTTAAAGAGGGGCAGACTCAGGCCCACATGATTCCCTCACCCCACCTTTCTTCCTTCCTTCTCCATGAAATGCAGATGAGATGACCACAACTGTGGCAGCTATCCTGTGGCAATGAGGTAAAGGTCAAGAGAATCATACAATCTTTAATGCCCTGACATCCTTGATCCACTGATACCTACCTATGCACATTCCTGCCTTTCCCCAAATCTATCCCTGTCTTGAGGGTGAGGACACTGTTCTTTAGGGTTTCTTCATGTACCTGACCTGAATCCCTACAAATATACATTACAGATCACTCGCCCTTTGTGATATCATGACTTATAGTAAGAAATACATATTTGGGGGAAAAAAAAGAAATATTTATTTGGCCATTCTGGCATAGAGCTCCTAAAACTCTTGTAATTTCCTAAATGGTGAGACTGATAAACGTACCTTGATAATTCATAACAAGCCCCTTTCAAACATACCTGAGCTTATGTTAATGAGTTGACTTTTGGAAAACATCTAAGGATGGGAGCTGGTTAGCAGGAGAAACAACGTGTGGTGAGAAGGTTGGAACTTTAAGTCCCACCTCCATCCTTCAGGGAGGGTAGAGAAGCTAGAGACTGAGTTCAACCACCAATGGCCAATGATTTAATCAATCGCGCCTGTGTAATGAAGTCTCCAAAAAAACCCGAAAGGATGGGGTTTGGAGAGCTTCCAGGATGCTGAACCAGAATGCATCTACTTGCCATCATACTGGGCCTCAGACTCCGTGAGGACAGAAGCTCCTTTGTTCAAGACCTTGTCCTATGCTTCTCTTCATCTGGCTGTTGAGGTGTATCCTATAATATCCTTTGCAATAAACCAGTTGACTCTAGTGAGTAAACTGATTTCCTGAATTCTGTAAGCCACTCTAGCAAATTAGTCCAACCCATGGAGAGGGTTCTGGGAAGCTGTGGTTTATGGCCAACTGGCCAGAAGCACAGGTGACCACCTGGACTCGCAAATGATGCCTGAAGTGGGGAGCGGCAGTGTTGTGGGACGGAACCCTTAGACTGTAGGATCTAATTAACACACTCTCGGGGTACAGAGTGTCAGAACTGAGTTGAATGGTAGGACACCAGCTGGTGTTGGAGGGTTGCTTATCAATGGGGGGGGGACACACACATTGGAATTAGGTTCACAATATTTACCCAGTTTGGGGGAGGAGTGGGGAGCAGAGAGGACTGTGATTAACAAGACATTGTGGGCCCCTTATGAGCCGAGCAGCCAGTCAGGTCCAGCAAAATTGCTTAGTGTGGGAAAAACCCTATGCATTGTAACTGGAGTCAGAACTGAACACCCAAAACCCTTCAATCTGGCTTTTATCCACGTGAATCCACTGAACATCTTATTAAAGTCATCAGTGGCTCCACACGTAAAATGCAAAGGATCATTTTCGCTTCTCGCCTGACCTCCTGGCAGCATTCAACTCTGCTAACCCACCCTTCTTTGCTGTCACTTCTCTTCGCTTATGCAATGTCATGTTTCCCCGGTTTTCCTGCTCCATCCCTGGTGGTTCTTCTGAAGGCTCACTTTATCATTTCTTCTCATGATTTTTTCTCAGAAAATCTCACCCTTCCCAAGGCTTCAGTTATTATGATCAAACTGCCAGAGACACCGAAATATGTGTCTCCAGGAAATATATCAACTTTGAGCCTCAGACCCACATATCTAACTGGCCTTCCCACCTTTCCAACTACGTGTCCCAAAAGCACCTCAAACTCATGTCCCAAACTGAAATGATGACCCTGCTCTGTACCAGCAAGGTCCAGCTAGGAAAACAGAAGCAGCTCTCGATAACTCAACAGAGGGAGTTTAATACATAGAGTTGGTTATAGATGGCAGAAAAGTAAGCGCCCACCGGGGAATGGTGAAACAACCCATGCTTTAGCAGCAGCAAGGGACAACTCCACCCCCCCCCATACGGGGAGGGAGGGTGTTACCTCAAATCCCAGGACTGCGGCCATCACTGGGGGCTAAAATCCTGGCCGGGTCAACTGGAGGAGAGCACATGTCCCACAGAAGGTGAACCCACAGGGGAGAAGCAGCCTCTGCCAGAGTCGTATCAGGAAGAAGAGGAAGAGGACTGTAATTACCCTGGTTTCTCTTCTGCCCACCCTGCCATCTCTCACTACTGCCTCCACTGGGCAAAGCCATTCAACAAAAGGAAATCACAATTCCCTGCAAATGTAAATGAACAAATGATAAACTGGAAGTTTGATAAGGAATGAGATGTTTATAGAATCATAGTAAGTCCCCACAAAATCATTATTAATTACAAAGAACAAAACAGTGCATTCACAGTGGAAAACACTGGCAGGTACCCCCTTGATTAGGCGAACAAGTGAACATTACCAGCAACAGAGCAAATTAAACTCATGCACCATCTAATACGATGCAGTGAGAACACAGCATCGCATCTGTGGCATTCATGCAAAAGATGCATAACCTGAATCTATTCATGACGAAACATCAGACAAATCCAAACTGAGAGACAGTCTACAAAACAACTGGAATTTTAAAAGTGTCAAAATATAACATATATCCATACAATATACACAATAATAGCAGAAAGAAAGGGGAGAATGACACAACACTGCTCCAAAGTAACTATATACTCCAGAGTAATAAAATGTCAACTCCAATTAGATCATGATAAGGTTAAAGATGCATATTAAATCCCTACAACAACCACTTAAAATGCAAAGAGATATAGCTTTAAAAACCCCCAAGAGATTAATTAAAATGGAATAATAAAATACATTTGATTAACACAAGGGAAATCAAGAAAGAAGGAAGAAAAGGGCAAAAATAAGATGAGACAAATGAAAAACAAATGGTGAAACAGCAGACCTAAATCGAATGCTATCAGTAATTACATTAAATATAAATAGGCTACACTTACTTCGGGTAATGACTGAGGAAGATCCCCTCACCTACAGACAGCAGCTGCCAACCCTAGGTGTAATATAAAAAGCAGCTACCTGAAGGCACTAGACAGAGAACAGAAACAGGCAGATCGTAGTGGGGAGTACACACTTAAAGAAGGAGGACAGCTCTAAGAAAGGATTGCCCCATTTTTGCTGCATTTAGCCTGAAAGATAGTGCAGGCATCCTTGTGGGAGGCAGGGGAAGCACCACCCATAGAAGGGATGCAGGAGGGGTTTTTTGCAAGGTGGGGGGCCGCTGGGGGAGCAGGGGGAGCACAGGACAGAGTCCAGAGTAGCTGAGGCAGCTAAAGAGAGATAAGGGAATCATGGAAGGGCAAGAGCAAGAGAGGGCATGCCCAAATTACACCTGCCAATATCTCTGGCTGAACTCTGAATACTGTATATGCAGATCAGCCTCAAAGTATCTCAGTAAAGACATAAGATCTATGCAGAGACTGGAGTTGTGACCCAAGAGATTGTCAGTTCCAGTCCATCCAAATTGTCTGCTGAGACAGAAGAGACATCACTCAGTGGAAAATAACAAAATCCAGAGTCTCCACAACATGACATTCCTGAAAGCCAAGATACAATACAAAATTGCTCAAAATATGAAGATTTAAAAAAATAAGTCTCATTCAAGAGTAAAAAGACCATCAACTGAGACCAACCCTGGGATCACCTGGATGTTAGAATGACCAGAAAAGGATTTGAAACTGATTTATAACTATCCTCAGTGATGTAAAAGAAAACATGCTCTCAATAAATGAAAAGCCAGGAAATTTCATCAGAAAAATAAAAATTATAATAAAAGACTAAAATTGAAAATCTAGAACTAAAGACTATAATATCTATAAGTAAAATTTCACTGGATAAACTTAATAGGCAAATAGAGATAACAAAGGAAAGATTCAGTGAACTTGAAGATAAGTCAGTAAAAGTTACCCAGTGTAAAAAGAGCAAGAAAAAAACAGGGAAAAAAAGAAAAGAACCACAGAGAATTGTTACATAATACCAAATGATCTAAATGATATCCTACAATTGAGATGCAGAGGAGCAAGAAAATGAGACAGAAAAAAAATTTTTAATATATAATGGCTTGAAAAGTTTCCAAAAGTGGATGAAAGACATAAATGTACAAATTCAAGTACACAACAAATCCAAGGCAAGATAAACATGAAAAAGCCATGCTTCTGCACATCATAGTCAAACTGTTGAAAGTCAAAGACAACAAGCAAAGCATCAACACATTACCTACAGGTAAACAATTCCATTAAATGTCTGTCTTCTCACTAGCAACTATGGAGACCAAAAGAGAATGGAACAACATCTTTAAAGTGCTAAAAGAGGGGCGCCTGGGTAGCGCAGTCATTAAAGCGTCTGCCTTCGGCTCAGGGCATGATCCCACATCGGGCTCCTCGGCTATGAGCCTGCTTCTTCCTCTCCCACTCCCCCTGCTGTGTTCCCTCTCTCTCGCTGGCTGTCTCTCTGTCACATAAATAAATAAAATCTTTAAAAAATAAAGATAAAAAAAATAAAAAATAAAGTGCTAAAAGAAAAAAGAAAAAAAAAAGCCTTTCCAGTCTGGACATCCATAAATAGCAAAGAGATGCTTCGAGAATGAGGATAAAATAAAGACATTTTCAGATAAAAGGAAACAAAAGGAATTCATTGCCAACAAATATGCACTCCAAAAATATTGCCAAGAGAAATCCTTCATGCTGCAAAAAAAGGTTCCAAATGAAGATAGAGAGCCCCAGGAAGGAATGAAGAACATCAGAAATGGCAAACATGTGGGTGAATACAAAAAACTATTTTGTTTTTTGCTTTTTCTTCTTAATTCCCTTTTAATACATAAAACCACTTAAAACAAAAATTATATAATATTGTCTTCTAGGAATTTTAAAATGTCTACGTAACTACATAAAATAACTTAAGCATAAAAGGGGTGGTTAAATGGTCCTACCATCTACATTTTGCAGGAAGTGATAACTCCTCATAGAATATGAAGAGTTAAGTGTATACTGTAATCCCTGAAGCAACCACTGAAAATATAATTCAAGAAAATGCAGCTAAAAAGCCTATAGAAAAGTTAAACTTGTATTCTTTAACACATTCAAATTATCCCCAAAAAGGCATGAAAGGCAGACTAGAGAAACAACAAACAAAAGAAGCAAACAGAAAACAAATAATAAAATGGTGACCCCCCAAGTCTAACCACATCAGTAATTATGTTAAATATTAATGGATTAATCTCTCTAACTAAAAGACTGACATGGTCAAAACAGATAAAAATACAAGACACAAGTATATACCGTCTAGAAGAGACATACTTTAAGTATAAAGACAAAGACAGGTGAATTTGGTAAGGCTGCAGGATACAAAATCACTACCTAAAAGCCAGCTATATTTGTACACACTAGAAGTGAAAAATTAGAGAAATGAAAATAACATCAGCAACTCCATTTATAATATCATTAAAAACTAAAGTATTAAAGAATACAGTTAACAAAAAACATGCAAGGCCTGTACACTAAAAACCACAAAGTATTTCTGAAGAAAATTAAAGATGTAAATAAATGGAGAAAGAA
Source organism: Ursus americanus (assembly GCF_024610735.1). Classification (NCBI taxonomy): domain Eukaryota; kingdom Metazoa; phylum Chordata; class Mammalia; order Carnivora; family Ursidae; genus Ursus; species Ursus americanus. The sequence continues at coordinate 20,906,462 of NC_142156.1, read as the reverse complement.
ACCATGTTTGTACATTGAAAGATTCAATACTGTTAAGATGGCAATTCTCCATAAATTGATCTATACGTGAATCACATGAATACTGAATCCCAGCTAACGATGGGCACACTGAACTACTCAGGGGAAAGTGAATGAATATCTGCAGTTTACTTTCAAATGCATCAAAAAATAAGATGGAGTTTTGGATCAAATGATAAGTAGTGAGGCACAAAGAGTAAAATATTAAAATATTAATGGTAGAATCTAAGTGGAGGGCATAAGGATTCTCACTATAAACTTCTTTCAACTTTGCCCTATGTCTGAAATTTTTCATAATAAAATGCTGAGGAAATCATAACTATGAAATATTTCCAACATCTAAAAGACTACGGAGAATAATAAAATGAACAAATGAGCACCGACATCTCCCACCAACATGATTAACTAATAAAACATCAGATATGGCTGAAGTTCCCTGGATGCCGTCAGCCCACCTCCCCTGATGCTAGTGGTTATGAAGCCCATGTAGGTTTTATGCCACTGTCTACATATGAATGCATTTACTATACGCAACAAACAGAATTGTATCGCGTGTTCTGAACTGTACCCTGCTGTAGGTACGGGCCGATAATTTGCTTTGTTCTTCCTCTTAGCCTGTGACATGAAGGTGTTGTATAAATATTTACCTATTTATTTATCCATTCTCTCTAATGAATGTTTCAGCAAAACCATCTCAGGATGTAGCCTCTCTGAGCAGAGGATAGCAGCAAGGCACTCAGATTCTGGGAATGGAAAGACCTGGGTTCAAATCCTGACTTCGTGGCTTCACAGCCTTGAGCAAGCCTCTTTCTGAGGCTCAGCAGGAGGGGAAGAGAGAGACTAGCTACCTTGTCCTTTCTCTCTTTGCACTGTCTAGTCTCTGACCACTGTCTACCACTGGTCAAACAAAACTACACACACACACACACACACACGCAGGTACGTGCGCGCACACACACACACACACACACACACACACAGAAACAATCATTCAATGACATTTGGGCTGCCAGACTGACAATGATGTGCCAGACACATCCCTGGATGCAGTGGAGCCATGCCCTGCAAACATTTCAATCGGGGAAATGGCACCCAGGGACAAGGCAACCCTAACCAGGAAAAGGAAAGAGGGCTGTGAGTCTGGGTGCCAAGGTCACACACCAGCCACCTGCAGACGAACACCTGGAACGAGGGAGCAGCCACTGTTCCTGCAGGCACTCCACTATGCCCACAGGCAGGAAAACATCCTGAAGAGCGGAGGGCTCAGGAGCACTACTAGGTTTCCTTGTCTGTATGAGAGCCCTGAAGATACTCATTCCAACCTCCGAGCGTGACTTCCAGGGTCAAATCAATAAACATCAAAGAGTAGCTTGGCCCAAGCTAAGCATTCACTAAATTTTCAGCCACCACCAAAATCCAGCCATACTCCAATTTTCCAAAATTGTGACCTGATATAAAGCTCTCTGCACAAATCGAAATTCCCTTTTGTAGCTAGAATCCTCAAGCCTCTGAAATTGCCACCCTTTCCTGCTGTCCTTTGTCAGAGATCCCAGACTCCAGTGCAGAGGGAGTCTGGGAGGGGAAATGAGGCAGAGGTGGGGCTAAGCACCATGTACTAACTAGTGGAAACGGGCTCACAAAATGCAACGGATAACATTTGGAACCAGCTAAACATGCTGTGCAAGTCATGGTTTGTTTGAGAAGTAATCACCTGCCTTCCCTTTTAAGCACTGCTGGAATCTTAGCTCTAAGCTCTAGACTTGGTCTGGGCTTCAGGACGGCAGATATCAGAGCACCTGTGTCTATCCACAGATTCCTCAAGGGAAACCTGACTTTTATTTGGGGGAAAAGTTAATAAAGCCTGGATTTTGGGTACCACCTGAATAACATTCACCAAACAGGCCACTATTTAAGTGTGAAGGTAAGCATTGAGATTATGAACGTCTGAAATGGGAGACCATGAGACGGGTATGGGCTTTGAAGGAGGCAGGCCTGGTCGGAGTCCTGACTCTGTCACTTTCTAGCTCTGTGACCGTCAGGCTGGTGACCTGGTGCTTCTGAGCCTGCTCCTTGCTAAGTAGTGGAAACAGGTAAGTTCCAGAGCTGTCATGAGGATGACCCAAGACAACACACATAGAATCTAATGGGAAGCCTGGCACGTGGCAGGTGCTCATTAAGTAGATGTGGTGGGTATCGGGTTCCCCACAGTGGGAACTGGAGGAAGCTTCCAGAATCCACTTAGATGCTGCTGACAGTGGCACCAAGAATCACAGGCAAAACTGCTGCCAAGTGCCTTCCTGCATTATCTTGTTTACTCTCCACAGTCATCCTGAAAGACAGGTGCTACTACCAGTTTTATGATACGAGAGGAAGGCAAGGCTCAGAGGGGTGTAGTGACTTGTACGAGGTCGTAGAGCCAGTAAGGAGGACTTGAAATCAGACCCCTACCCTCACTAATTCTAACTACTTCGAAAACTTGCCTCCCAAGAGTGTCCTGGGAGCACATCCTTTGATCATACTGTCCTACCCACATATACACATCCTCTGGTTTTCCTCCCCATCCTCCTCCTCTGGGAAGCCCGCCCTGGTTATCTCCAGTGGACTACACTGGTCTTCCTTCTCTGGTGTCACTTCCTATCCGTACTGCTTGGTACTCAAGGACTTACTCTGTACCTTGCTTTTCCAGGCAATGCTTCAAGTCAAAATGTCAGTCCCCTCAAAGCCTTCTAGATCCCCTGAGGGCACAGGCAATCTTCCGTAATTTCAGAACTTGGCAGAAAAAGTCTAATGACTTCCTTTGGTGACTAATTGCTATTGGCTTACAGAAGTGATTACAAAGAGCCAAGACTCTTCTATAATATTCATTTCTAATTGATTTTTTAAAAAAATTACCACATTCGGGGTGCCTGGTTGGCTCAGTTGGTAGAACATGCGACTCGTCATCTTGGAGGCAGGAGTGGAGCCCCATGCTGGGCACAGAGCTTACTTAAAGAATAAATGAGTTAAATAAACAAATTTTTATAAAAATTACCACATTCTAGGCAAGAATCATTGACAGGCACTGAAATTTATAAGTGAAAATAAAATGCAAGGAAGGATATTTGCAAAGTCTCAAAGTATCTTCCCAGATGTTATGATTCCTAATTACAAGGCTGGGAAAGCAAATATCCAGTGAAGAAACTGGAAAAACACCACTTCAGCTAAGTAACCAAAGTTCGCATCACTGGCAATAAGGCACAGCGATATCACACACCTCCACTATGACAGACTGAGGACGCGGCACTTCGTCGGCTTTCCTGCCTATGCACGTCCTCAACCTAATCATGAGAAAGTCTCAGACAGTCCCAAGCTGAGGACCACTCTCAAAAATAACTGGCCAGCATGCTTCAAAAGTATCAAGGTCATGAAAGAGGTTAAAAAAAAAAAAAAAAAAAAAAGACCAGGGAGAAGAATTCAGCAGACTAAGGCGATATGACCCCTCTATGCAACGTGGGGCCCTGCACAAGATCCTGGAGCAGAAAAAGGACATTATGGGAACACCGGAAGTTCTTAATAATGCTGTAGGTTGGTTAATAATTTATACCAATGTTAATTTCCTGGTTTTGAAATTCCTGCTGTGATTGTGTGTGATGTTAGCATTAGGGGAAACTGCAGTTTTTGTGACTTTTCCCGAAGTCTAAAATTATTCCGAAACAAAAGGTTTTAAAAATAAATGAAATAAAATTTAAATATACTGCGTTCTGTTTGTTTCCATCACGGCACTTTGCACGGGTTTCAATTATGTATGATTTTGCTCATTTGCTTATTGTGTCCCTCCACTGAGAATGTGAACTTGATTTTGAACTTGAGGGAGTGTGAACCCACTCTCTGCAGCACGTGTTCAGCCCCCTGTTCTAAACAGAGAACAGGCTGCAGATGGAGGATACTTAGAACTTAGTTCTGTCTTCTTGCTGCCGTTACTGTAATGGATTTTTATCATACCCTTTCATGGGAACAAGTTATACTGGTTTCTATTCATGGTGGTAAATGTTAGCTTTCCTTTTTCAAGGTACTTCTACACATTTTGTAAAAGTGACTTGATTTAAAGAAAAATAGTAAATAAAAAGTGCAAAAAAAGGGGCACCTGGGTGGCTCAGTCAGTGAAGCGTCTGCCTTCAGCTCAGGCCATGATCCTGGGTCCGGGGATCAAGTCTACCTGGGGCTCCCTCCTCAACAGAGCCTGCTTCTGCCTCCCCCTCTTCCCCCCCCTCCCCAGTTCGTGCTCACTCTCTCTCACTCTGTCTCAAATAAATAAATAAAATATTTTTTTTAAAAAATGCAAGAAGGCACACGGATAGGACTTGACTTATCAAGGGAGGAGACAGTGGTAACTAACATGACAAAAAGATCCCAAAGATGGTGTGTGAATTACTGACGTTCAGGACATATTGACATAGCCCATGTAGAATTAGAAATGATGAAATCAGTTCTCACATTATAGGCAAGAGGACACCCTTGCCAGAATTAGAGCCTCAAAGTGTCCCAACCTTCAATACTTAATGAAACTCTTATTTATTTACATACAGTTCTGACAATTTATACCCTTTGTCAAAGAACAATGCCTTGCAATACCTCCAAACTCATTCATTCATCCAACAAATGTTTGCTGAGCACTTACTCTGTGCCAGGCACTGTTCTAGATCCTTAGAACACATCAATGGAGACAGAAGTCCCTGCCTCACAGACCTCACATTCTAGCAGGAAGAAGGTGAACTGTTAATAACGATACATCATGTCATTGGCAAGAGTGTTATGTTCAGAAATCAGACCAGGGCAGGAGGTAGTGGGATAGGGGTCCAGTGTTAAATGGGGAGGGGGCTGGTCCTTCAGAACTCTGCTGGCTGTTGCTGATGGAGGGGGTGGGAGAGTCGTAACAAAAGAGCTCAAGATGTTAGAGCCAGACCATGCAGGGCCTGTGGGTCAGTGGAAGGACTCTGGCTTTTGCTCAAAAAGAGACTTCAGGGGGCAAGGGAGGATGTGGGCAGGCTCTTGTAGGTGTCCAGCTAAGAGAGAACCCGGGCTTGTACCTGGGTCATAGCAATGGAGGAAATTTGATTCTGGATATTCAGAAGGAAGAACCCTAGTGTCTGCTGTCATAAATATGTAGGATATCAGAGAATGAGAAAAGCCAGTCACCTAATTAGGTGTTTAGCCTGAGCAACCAGAATGATGGGGTGGCCACCAAATGAAATAGAAGGGGGCGCCTGGGCAGCTCAGTTGGTTAAGGGTCTGACTCTTGATTTTGGCTCAGGTCATGATCTCAGGGTTGTGAGATCGAGCCCCACATCGGGCTCCATGCTGGGCATGGAACCTGCTAAGATTCTTTCTCTCTCTCTCTGCCTCTGCCCCCATCCTTCTCAAGGAAAGGAAAGAGGGAAAGGGGAAGGGAATGAAAGGAGAAATGGAAGAAAGAAAGAAATGGAGGAATCATCTGAGCACAAGGTTGACACTTCATAGTCACTTAAAGCATACACTGTCCCCATTTGTAAGGGGCAACTATGGCAAGAAAGACTAAGTAACTTGCCCAAGGTCACACAGTTGGTATGTGGCAGAGGCAGGATTCGAATGCTGGCCAACTGGCTCCAGAGTCCATAATCTTAACCCTTGGGTTCCACTGCTTAACAGGATGGGAGGTCAGCCCACAAGACTCTCTGTGTGAGCTGAGAGAGAGCTATTTTAAGAAATCAGACATAAAGTTTTCTAGGATTTCTCTGAGCCTCACGGACATTATATTTGGAGTGGGGAAAATTTCATGGTATTTTAAACTTTCTTGGAAGTGTAACAAAGATCTACCTGAGTCCAGCCCAGCATTGCCTTGCCAGCAGCCCTCAAGCCCTCAAAATCACCTTACTACCTCTTTGCCAAAAGGCTTTTCAATGCATGGTCACATTTAGATACTAATGTTTAACAAACTATTTTGATTTTAGAGAATAATCAATTCAACTTTGTTCAAATTGGCCCCAATACAATATGCAGTCTGAAACAGCAACGTGACACGTGAAAACACACACATCTTTCCATACGTCTTCAGCTCTGAAATTCAATCTCAGCAAATCTTGCTCACGTTCACGCTTTGATCCAGGTCTCCATCGGAGCCAGAATGAAATATGTCACATTTCATTCATAAAAGACATGATTAAAACAGATAATCAGTTATGTTGGGAAATCACACATTTCCCTAGGCCTAAAAACTGTTTTATTTTGAGAGGTGGTGTATACAAATGGACAATAGCCAGACCAAACATAATAATACAACTCCAACCCACCTCCTTGCAGCAATCAGGACAAAGAGCCAGACCATGGCCTCTGCGGTCGTCAGCACAGAAAGGTCTGAACTTCGTGCAGGACTGCCAGTGTCCCTTTTTATTGCCTCTGCTTCCAACTCAGGGCCAACCAGGAAAAGCCATCACATAAGATGCTCACTTCTTGTTGACCTGCCTCTGGCCCCTCCAACCTCTGACCCAAGCGGACCTGAGCTTTCCCTGCTTTCCACTATAACCTCCCCCTCTCATGCCTGCCCTTAAGTCTCCGCCAAATGCAAGTGATGGTGACTGACTCCCTGGGCGTAGCAAGTTCTGACTAAATAGCCTTTGTTTGTTCTCGTTTGGGTGACCCACAATTTCAGTGCATTTCTCTCTGGCCATGAAATAAAGCATGATAAGGAGCAATCCCATCTAGGAAAGCATGAAGGTAAGAAACGAGATGCTGACCCAGAAAGGTTCAATAGGTGGAGATCGGTCCCCATCTAGACATGCAGAACAGCCCAGAAGAGTGGTTTCAAATGGGAGCTCCTGATATTCACGAATGCAGACCCGGGGCCCCAAAACCAGTGCTTCCCCACCACACGAATTCAGCAGGTAACCCCAAACCTTTCCAAGTCTATTTCCACATCCACACAACGGAAATGAATAATACTTTGCACAGTGCTTGTGATAATACAGTAAGACAGTGCATATAAATAAAGGGCTAACACAGAGTTTGGCACACGGACACATAAAAATATAAAGTGGGAGGGGCTCCTGGGTGACTCTTGATTTCTACTCAGGTCAGGATCTCAGTGTTGTAAGACTGAGCCCAGCGCTGAGCATGGTGCCTGCTTAAGATTCTCTCTCTCCCTCTGCCCCTTCCCCGCCCCCTGCTCGAGCTCACTCTCTCTAAAACAATATAAATAAATAAATAAATAAATAAATAATAAATAAATAAATAAAATTCTTATAAAAAAAACAAAAGTAAAGTGTGTGTTGACAGTATCAATTCAGATATCACAGCACCGTAATAGCATCAACTATAGTAAATACCCGCATCGATCTGCACTACTGAACACCACGGCGTGCCAGGCGGTCTTCTGCGCTAACTCCCTCAATAATGCCGGTGGCGATGAGGGCAGTCTCACCGCCTGGGAGGCCCCCTCTGGTCACCCGGACTCACCGGACACACGCAGTGCATGAGGTGGTGACATCCGCCTTCGGACATTTGAATCTAGCCCCTCTCTTAGCATCGCATCTCCCTTTTTTCCAACAGTGCGTCAGGAGCCTCAAAATGCTAGCACCCGCAGGAGCCGGAGGATGACCCAAAGGAGAGAAGAGGGCAGGTGTGAGACACCGGGGAGGCCTGGGGCCAGTGGGGAGCCGGGCAGGGCGCGACGCACGTCTCACTGCAGGCTATGGAGGCCGGGCTGCCAGAGCTCCAAGACGCCACCGAGAAAACTAAGTGGAAACCCCCTCCCCTCCCATTAGAGCTTGGCCACGCTCTCAAATACCCTGGGAACACCAAATGCGCCAGCACGCACGCGCGCGCGCACGCACGCACACCCACGCACACACACGCAAGCACACCCGCGCACGCGGCCTGGATATCATCACCGCCGACAATCTGCAAACTCCAGACTAGCTGCTTCTCCTCTGGCGCAGCACGAAGGCTCCATAACGGCAGTTTAAACAAACGTGTGGGGACGTTCGGTGGGTTGACCCACCTCCTTCGTCCCTCTCCGTCTCCTGCCCCCCAGCATCAAAGCCCAGGGGAGAGTGGAAAGCCCCAGATGCTCTCCAGAGGAGCAGCCCTGACAGCGCTGAAACCAAGCCCCGTGGCTACACTTTCCGCGGGGCTGCCAGTTCGTGCTTGACCTCCCGCGGCGGAGTCCGAGTGAGAGCCCATTTCAGCTCTCGCCATCAACTTCCGCGGGAGGGAACCAAACTCGGGGGTTTCTGCCCCTCGCGGCGATGACACTTCAGGGACCGCTCCAGCCTCATCAGCCTCCCCCTCCCTAAATTAGCCCCCAGCTCTGGCATGGCTGCTGGTAAAGGGGCTGCGAGGGAATGAAGGGCACCTGGAGCCTTTCCAGAGCCAGACCGCCTGGGTGCACCACTCCCTAGCTGTGTGACCTTGGGCAAGCTACTTAACCTCTCTGTGCCTCAGGAAAATACGGGTAATAGTAGTACTCACCTTCTTGAGTTGTTCATTGTTAGAATTCAGTGAGTTAATGCATGTAAACAACTTAGACTATGGCCTGGACCATTCTTAGTCCTCAATGAAAGTTAGCTAGAAACGTTTATGCCATTTCCCTGGACTGAAATGCCCTTTCCAACCAGGCTCCAGCACTTCCCCGACCACCAGACCATCTGTTCTCCCAACTTCTCACCCAACAATGTTCTCTCTACACCAAGGACCGCAGTAAGTGTCAATCACTCCACCTCACATGGACATGTAGGAGCTGCCAGGATCCTGGACTCAATGCTGTAACTGATTAACAATGTCTGTCTGGGTAGAGGGAGAGCCGAAGTGCTGCAGTTGATTAATAATGTCTGCCATGGCAGAGGGAGCGCTGAAGCACTGGTGTTGATTAATAATGTCTGTCCGGACAGAAGATACGCTCAGTGGTATGAGTGCAGAATCCATACCTTTGCCATTCTTGGTCTAGAGCAAGCATCTGATGCTGCCTTATGTTGACGGAATCTCTGCAGAGCAAGAACTGGGCTTCAGACCACCCCAGCCCCACCACTGGAGTGACTAGCACAGGTCTGGGTCCAAACTAAGTTCTGACGCAGTTATCACCGAAACTAACTCAAGAGGCTCTGAACAGGAACTGGGCTTCCTGCAGGCTACTAAGCCCACGTGTGATCTGCCAGAGCCTCAGCATCCTATCGCAGGCCCCCACAAACACACTTCCACAAAGGTGTGATCTGGCACACCAGCCTCCCTCAGAATCAGAAGGACTACACTGGGCTTACAATCAGTTCCCACTTCTCACCTGCCTCACTTACGTGGCACCACCACCTCAGCATCTGAGCTCCGGGGAAACCACCACAGGCTAACACTCGGTGAGGACTCTGTTCCAAGACCTTCACTAACTTGATTGATCCTCACAGCAACCCTGAGACATACAGCCCATCATAGTCCCCGTCTTACCAATGAGGGAACAGAAGCCCAGAGAGGTTCGATGACTTACCCCAGGGCACACAGCTGGCACAGGCAGAGCCACCGCTGCATCCTGCTGCTATCCACGAAGTTTGGTGAGCAAAACAAGCTACAGACAGGTTTGTCCCCCAGCACAGAGAAGTAACCCACTTTTTCCAATCCTAAAACTGCATCCTCATCATACAGAGACGGCTGATTTGCTTTACCAAAGGATTCCTTACTGAATCTTTACTTTAATGAAAACCTGAGAGGTCGGAGACATTGTCTCAGAAAGCTCTTTCCTGTAGTCGGAAAATGGAATTCATTGACCAAGTTTCCACTTACGGGCAGCAAGTCAAGGCCGGCAGTGATAAGGTTCAGGGTGTCACCTGAGAGCTTACCTGCCAGCCTGAAAGCCTGCTCTCAGAGCACTTGTTTTTAAGCCTGGCTTCACAACAGAACGACTTGGGGAGCTTTTAGAGAATATAGATGCCCAGAGCCCATGCCCAAATACCCTGCTCCACTTAGCCGTCTTGCATGGGTCTCTATTCCGTGTCTGTCAGTATCCTCACTATATGGGATACTCAGCAGATGAGCAATACCACATTATTCACTGACAATTCATTGATGACCAAAAGTTGATTTCCATTCCATCCCACCCAGCAAAGCCACTTACCTAAGAGTGAAGTGGTCTGCCATAGAGCCGCTGGTCAGAGAGACCAAAAAGGTGGCTGTGTCCCCTTCCCGGATGAGGTTCAGGGGTACTGAGATGACAACGTTCTCATCCAGGCTCACCAGGGACCACTTCAGATCGTCTTGAGTTGGGTAGACCACAACACTCCCGATCCTCTCCCGGGCCGGAGCCACCTGCTGGGGGCTGTCCTGGCCGGAGTGGATGTTGTTCTCCCATTTGCCATCCTCCTCCAGTGGACACTGACCGGCCTGGTCAGCAGGGTAGAGCGTGAAGAAGAGCTCCATCGCGGTGCCCCCCAGCAGGGCCGGGATCTCCTCCTCGGGCTCCAGGTCGAGCCCAGAGCTGAACCACTCGGGCAGTAGCTCCAGCTCGGCCACACACAGCCCTGGGTCCCCTTGCAGCCGACAGCTGGCTGCCACTTCCCTGGCCTCAGGGAAGGCAAACATCTTGACGCACGGTAGGTTCTCCTCGGGGTCACTGTCATCCCAGTCCATCCCAGTGATGTAAAACAAGGTCTGCACTTTGGGTCTGTTGGAGTAGATGGAGCTGTCGAGGATGTGGGATTTCAGCTTCCAGTTGAAGGGAAACTTCTCCATGTTTCCAAAGGATGGGGAAGTCAACAGGAGCTCCTGGGGGATTGTCTTCTCCGCTGAAAATGGGCCATAGCTGGCATTGATGGTCGGGGGGTTCCTGGCCCGGTAGATAAAGAAGGACTCCACCCGCGCCTGCAGACTGGAGTTCCTCGTGACGTCCTGGTTGGCTTCCTTAAGGAAGAAGGCCTCCTCCGCGTCGGCAATGTGGAAGCTGGTGGGCAAATAGGCAGGGAGCGAGGAAAACCGCTGCAGGCTATCCACGATCCCTCGGCTCTCCGTCTCTGTGCGAGAAAGGAAAGCAAAGGAAGAATAAAGGCCAAGACCTGAGAAGCCAGGAAACCAACACAGTGCAGTCTGCACCACCGCCCCAGCAAACTGCCCCCTGCCACACTGGGCCTCCCCTGACCTCGGCACAGGGTTCTTCAGGAATCTTCCAAACCGGCCAGTGTGGAGTGGGGAAGGGGCTCATTTACCAGTGACCCAATAATCTGTGTGTGCACAGTGCCCCCCACCCCACCCAAGGGAAGACATTGCCTCCTCCTGCTCTCCAAAGACCCAAGTTCAGAGGATCCCGGCCCTCTTTGTTAGGCTGCCCCACAGAGAGAAGGCTGTGCATCCGCAAAGCCCACCCGAGCCAGCATCGTGCCATCGTATAGGACTTGCTACCGCTGCATCATTTGATAGTTACGCTTCCTCCCATCCCTCCCAGATGTGGTATCTACATGGACATCCAGACAGCTCCATAATTCTGACTGAAATGAGGGTGAAGCTATGGCTCGGCATTCCCATTTCTAGAAAGCTCTCCTCTGAAATCCTAGTGGGAATGCGGAGAGGTTGACTTATCTACAAGGATGCACACAGACTTAGGAGCACAGGTGCTGGAGCCAGAATCAGGCTCTGCTGCTTCCTAAGTGAGCCACTTGAGCAAGTCACTTCCACTCTCCGTGCTCCAGATGTCCTCATGCAGGGTAGGATGGAATTATAAGTTCGACCTTATTGCGTTATTGTAAGGATTAGTGAGTTAGTAAATATGAAGCTCTCAGAACAGTGCTGACACATAAACATCGATCAGTCGTGCTATTGTTACTATTGTTACTACTTATTAGTTGAAACCATTCTAAAGGTTTATCAATAGAAGACTAGATAAACTACACGTTTTTACAGCGGGATAACAGGCAGCTATAAGAAAAAAAGGTAGAGCTACATGGACATACTTGAAAAACTGTCCACAATATTATGTCACTAAGTATAAAAAATTATAAACATATCCGATATGATCCTACTTAGATTTTTTAAGGTTCCATATGTGTGTGTGTATATAAATGTACATATGTTTTTGTGTCTATAGAACCAAAGAGAAAGGGTTTCACTTTTTGACATCTAAGTTTCTACTTTCTTTAAATTTGTTACAACTATGTATTATTTTATTAATTAAAATATCTACATAAACATGTATATGTATGTTTGTATACATCTATGCATGTGTGTGTTTGTTTCTTTCAAGTGGGAAAACACAGACCCAACAAACTTTTTTCAAACTAAAGAGAGTCCACCAGGAACCAGGGTTGGCAAATCAGGCCAAGAACAGACAGGGCTTCATCCCTGCCCTGAAATAGTAAGTCTCCAACCCCAGAGCCAACGCAAGAAGAAATACAGCCGGGCAGCGGGGTTGGAAATGCAGCACTGCTACAGAATAAAAGGCAAATAAATACCACTCCATAGACTCTAACTCCTGGTAACTTTTTTTTCTGCAGCCATTACAAATTCTGCAAAATACACTTCTCTATTGACTTACTTTCGGAGCCCCTGTCCTTGAGCTTTCCTTGTCCAGAGCTTTCCTTGCCCAGAGGATGACAAAATTGTAATTAGGAGATTGGGGAAAAGATACAACCCTGTAGAGGTTGATGCATCCTTCCTCCAAGAAGGTGTTCAGAAAGCCAGTTCTCCACAAACTACTGCGTGGTCTCACTAGCATGTGGAACCTTTTAGGTCAGATTCATAGAAGCAGAGAGTAGGATGGTGATTGCCTGGGGCTGGAGTTGGGGAGGGGAAGATGGGAGGTGTTGGTCAAGGGGTACGAAGTTTCAATCATGCAAGATGAATAATCTCTGGAGATCTAATGCAGAGCATGTGACATAGTTAACAATCCTGTATTGTATGCTGTAATTTGCTAAGAGGATAGATTTCAAATTAAATCTAAACTCTCTCTCACACGCGCGTGTGCGCGCGCACACACACACATGGTAGCTATGTAGAGGTAATGAATATGTTAACTAGTTTGGTTGTGATTATGTATACATGAGTACTTCTATCAAAACATCAAACTCTACACCTTAAATATATATATATATTTTTATATGTCCACGATATCTCAAAGAAGGAAGGAAGGATCTTTTCAAGTGTCATCAATATGGCCAGTTCTTGTCAGATTAATTACTGGAGAAGCAGGGTTATTACCCATCTACTCCTCCGATTATCTATCCAACTATATTTACTACTCATTTGTCTTATTTTAGCACTGCGCCACGTAGGACTATCACAGGGACAAGACAGATGTGACTTCTGCCCCCAAGGAGCTGGCACATCTAACATACGTGAAGGAATTAGGGAACCGAGTATTAATATCCTTAAAAATGCCCATCCCAGCAATTCCCCACCTAGCAATCGAGCTAGGGAAATAATCCAGAGACCAGAAAGGAGATCAATGTGCAAGTAGGTTCATCCCAAGCATGATTTATCATGGCGACATGCCAGAAGCAACCTAAAAACCCATCACGAGGGAAACGACTAAGTAAATGATGAAAGCCATACTGTGTGAGTGTGACACTGAGCGGCCATCAGCACCATGATTTCAACAAATAGGGAGCATCCTGAGCAAATGCTTACACGTTAAGTGAAAAGGCAGACATCAAAACTTGATTTAAATTATCCCAAATGTGTTTAAAATATATATACACATATATATGCACATAATACGTCATATAGAACACATATGCATAAACACATAAACACACATACCGCCTATTGACTTTCATGATACAGACACGCGTTTCCTCCAGAATGTATCCTATGGACTGGGTAGGATTTGGATGGAACACAGAGGGGGAGAAACGACTTTGAAGAATTAGCCTCATCTAAAGGGAAGTTTTAGCTACTGCCGCCACCAAGGGGCAATTTGTATTTTGACAATGTCAAGCAACGCAGAAGCGCCATTCCATATGAAATTTAAATTAGTTTTTTGTTGGTTTATTTCCCCTCTCCAAACCAGGAATTTAAATTCTAGGTGAATCTGACCATGAAATAATTGGCAACAAGGGAACATGTGCCTTGAGCGGCATGACAGCACCCTTCAGCAGAGCAAAGTGGGCGCCCAGCCGACCAGACTTGGGAAGTAAGAGGTGGGCCCAAATTTTACCTTCTCATAAAATGTAGGGAAAGCCCAAGGCAAGGTTTAAATTCTGACTTATTTACAAATGTGGAAAAGGAAATTAAAATCTAGGCAGAGTGTAATGTGCTCTGTTTTTATTGCGGATTGGCTTATTTTTTTATCATTTATGTCAATATTTTATACCTCTCAAAAATTGATTTACAAGAAATTTAAAGCTGTGCCTCCTCTCTTGTTTATTGTGGCCAAAGCCCGCATTTTATCTGAAATAACAGTGCAAGGTTTACAATCCCGCCCCACCATAACTCAAGCAAAATGCAGTACAAATTTTGTCTGAGAGCTTATATGGAAAGCCATAAACATCAGCTGCCAGGACCTCATTTTGTCCTCGAACCAGCTGCAACAAAATATGATATCCGAATTCAGGAGTATTTTATAAAGCCACGAGACTGTGTGCTAGGAAATACATCCATGGCCTGAGAAGCTACCACCCGTCCCTCTGATCCCCAAACATCATAGAGTGGCCCCATTCTTTTTCCCATTGGCAGATAGACCCTGTAGCCCAAATTAATCAGCTGCTATTCAGTCTGCTGATTTGCTAGAGGGCTACTCACCACCCGTCTGGAGGAGGTGGGTCCTGAAAGCATGAATGAGGGAGTCTTAAGGGGCCCGGATGAACAGGGCTTTCATCACTGTGCTCCTTTTGAGCCAGAAAGAGAATGAAGCTCGGGTTCATGGAGAGCACAAGGTATGTCAGAGGGATGCTCTGCAGCTTTGGTGAGGAACCTTCTAGAATGAAGCAATCCACAGGGCACAGGGCATGGGGAACCCTGGTGGGGTTCACTAACATCGCCAGCCCGACCTGGGAACTAGTTATCAATCTTTGGCTACCGGTCACCCAACGCCTGTGACATTTCTGCAGCTGAATCTCTTTTTCTAATTCATGCAAGACAAGTCGGGCCCAGACAGCCAGGTGTAGGAGGCTCTCTTTCCAGGGGGCCAGGCGGCCAAGTCTTTGAAAAACACCAGCAAGACACATCCCTCACTGATCTGTCCAAGTGTGGCCCTGGTAACAGCTGTGCAGGAGACACACAGGGTAGGAAACATATAAGTCATCCCTGGGCCTGCCCACCAATTTGATTTAGGTGGCCTCAGGCGGGGCCCGACTGTCCCTGTGTTCCCTAGACGACTCCACTGAAGAGCAGTAGACGGCAGGTGCTTTGCATCTACTCAAAAACCATGTCATTCGTTGCCTTGGGGGCAGGGCTTGGGTCATACGCCAACAAGTTCACTAAGGATTAGATAGGACTACAAATTACAGCGATAGGAAAAGATAAAATACAGAGACATAAAGGCCAACACAATCATCATCAACAGCACCATTGACATAATCCTTACGATGCACCATCTCACAGGGAATGACTCTTCATCTTCCCAATCTTTTGGTTAGGAAGATTTGATTATTGTCGCCACTCGTAGATGGGGAAACTGAGGCACAGGGGGTTACGTGACCTGCCTGAGATCACACAGCTAGTAACAGCAGAGGTGGGAGTGGGTGCAAGCAGGCCAGCTCCGGGCAGAGCTCGCGGTCCCTGCCACCACGTTCCGCTGCCACAGGAAAGCTCAGTCAGCTACATCTACACCCTAAGAGCTCGAGCCATGACTCAAAGGAACTGCCAGTGTGCCTCTGAACTGCCCGGCTCTCAAAACACAGGATGAGGTCACTAGTTGGACACTGTCCATAAGAGGAAAGCAAGAAGCAAAGCCTTTCCTGGCTCTGAGAGAGATTCGTCTGTGGGGTGCTCCTGAAGGGCCCCTGAGGGGTCAACAACACCTTACAACACCCTGCAAATGTGTTAGCATGCTTCCCGTGGGGCTCTTCCCTGCAAGGCGGGGTGCGGCCACGACGGACAATCAAGCAAAAGCAATTCTGCAGGGAACAAAGACCAAGGAGTGTGGGCCAGGAGAGCTGACAGCTCCCGGAAGGTCCAGCCTGACGGAAACGTAAAATCCAGACTATGATCCTAGAGAATCCTATCCTTCACACTCCCCTCCATGAACAGGCTTCCTTCCCAAACCAGCCAAGGGCTTAGAAAGAGGTAGGGGGCAGGACACTGGAGATTACCTTGGGTGAAATCTGGGAGTACAAATATTCCACAGAGACAATCAAAGGCACACAATATTTAAAACATAACAAACGGAGACTATCAGTCTTTTCATTCATGACGGGCACCACTGCCTTTGTGCCAAGAAAGCCGTCCCCATGTCCCAAGATCTAATACACGCTCACAAATACTTTCACCCAGTTTTCTGTGGGTGCGTGTATGTAGATGACACGTGTGTGTCCACATTTTTACATTTAATTTTTTTTTACTGAAGAATCTTTGACAATTAAAAATTGTATATATTTAAGATGTGTATTTTGCTGATTTGATACACATATATACGTCATGACATAATCACCACCATCAAGCTAATTCATCTCAGAGGGTGATGGGTATGTGAAGTAGCTTGATTTTCTTTTTCTTTTTTTGGTAGTGAGATTATAGATGTCCCCCCCTTCGTGGATTTCAGGTACGACATGTGACTCTTGAATCCGTCTGAAAAGGCTCTAGGTGTAGAACGTGAGGGAGAATCTGCGGCTGTCGCGTCCACGGCATCCACCGAATCAGCAGGGCACTGATCCAGCAAGAGTGGTGTCTTCATTTTTTTTTTAAGATTTTACTTATTTATTCGACAGAGAGAGAGAGAGCCAGCGAGAGAGGGAACACAGTCAGGGGGAGTGGGAGAGGAAGAAGCAGGCTCCTAGCGGAGGAGCCTGACGTGGGGCTCGATCCCAGAACGCCGGGATCACGCCCTGAGCCGAAGGCAGACGCTTAACCGCTGCGCCACCCAGGCGCCCCAAGAGTGGTGTCTTCATAAGGACAGAGTCGCGTGTGTACACGCACGCACACAAGGACACAGGAGAAGCTGTCTACAAAGTGAGCAGGGAGGCCTCGGACGAAATCAACCTGCTGACCCCACGATCTTGGGCATCTGGCCTCCAGAGTTGTGAGGAAATAAATTCCTGTTGTTTAAGCCACTCGGTTTGTGGTACTTTGATATGGAGGCCCTAGCAAGCTCGCGCCGGGGTTACTATTTTATATCAAACTTCTATTAGCTAGGCTTGCCTATTTTTTGCCTTGCGCACTAACTGTAGAATCATTTTGTCAACTCCCGTGCCAGAACTCAAGCAGACTCTTACCTGGAGCCGAGGCTCTGCGTATGGGGGTTATGAATGCCTTTCGAATTTCTGATATGTTTTTCTATGTGTTTGCAACTCGTGTAGAACGAACATGCCGTGCTTATTTAAGCTAAGGGAAATATTGACATTTTTCCTTTAGAAAGAAAAATATGGAATTTGATTTTAAGTGGTAGACTGAACACATTTCCCCACATCTCCACAGAAACCCCACAGAAATGAAAACATAAAAGTACAAAGAAGAAATAAACCTATTATCTAGAGAAATGAAGGAAGGCCATCTGAAGAGAAAATATTTGAACAAGTCTCTGGAAGACAACAAGTGGATGAAAGTGCATTGATGGGCAAGATGGCAGAGGAATCCTTGGGCTAGAACATTCTGTGAGTGCCGCAGAGGGGCTCCAGGCTACTGCGCCCACTGGGACCCAGACTCAACGTTGGCACCCAGCAAGGACGGGGGGCAAGAGGGGCTGAAAACCAGAAGTAACTAAATTCTGTAGACGAGACACCCACTCCAGGTAGACCTCCTCCCACTCTCCCCTCCCTGAGCAAAAGCAGAATACTTAGCTCCAGTCAGAGCTCAACCCTTCCCCGAGGAGACTGCGTTAACCCCCTAGCGAAATGTCAGGTACCCAGGGTGGTGGGTGCTGGTGCTCTCATCCTAAGAGGGGACGCAGGTGGGACAGCCACCGTGCAACCATGGGGACCAAAGTTACACACGGAGAAAGTAACGCAGGAAGTCAGAAGGAGCTAGCCACAACATGAGATACAAGAAAAAACAAAATAAAATAAGCTCCTACTTGCCTAAGCCCCTGTGGCCAGAGATTTCTGTCACCTGCAGCCAAATACAACGTTAACTGGTAATAACCAGAGTAGGAAGGTGTGTACCTAAGCTTAGTCCTTCTCTTATACAGAGAGCATTACTGCCCGAACGTGTCAACACAAGGAGTAAAGGTGGAGTAGTATGTAGAGTTACTGAAATAATCGGCAGCAGAACTGAAAACAGAAATGACTAGCCACGGCCGGCTTTGGGGAGGGAGATCAAAGACACAGAGGGATGGGAGACTACTGCCTCTCTTTGGAAGTTACGCCATATCATTTTATTTTCCCCATATGCACTCAGGGCTGTGGTGATGAGCAGGCTTTGTCTGCACAAAACCGAAACTAGCCAAGCGGGGGAGGGCAGCATTGAACAGTGTTGGAAACTGGAGCAGGGGAGCGAGGGGAGAGCAGCTTTAGTCTAGACAATGAGGAATCACGTCTGTGGGAGAGATGGCCACCTGTCAAAAAAAGAAGAAACAAAAAAAACCTTCCTGTCCGTAGTATTGCATACGGTTGCTCAGCCAGGAACTTGCCCAGCCTCTCCTGCATCCAGGGGCCACGGCACTAGTCCTGGCCAATGAAATATGAGTGTTGCATATTACTCTGAAGCCAGAATTGTTATCTTTTACCTTCCAGCAAGGAGAAGAGGAGGAGTCTGAGGTCCCAGGTCATGGCAGAGCCATGAGCTGGAAGGAGCCTGGGCCCCCGAGTCTCCGCCTGGAGGAGAGCCTGCCAAGCGTGAACTCCCACACTGGATGTGAGCGAGGGACCATCCAGCATGCTAAGCCACTGAGACGTCTGTGCGTGACAGCACCTAGTGATACCGCACCAAGACCACACTGTCTAGGCTAACAGTTTGGACAACGTGATCCTGCCCCGACCAAAAACTTAAATTGCACACCTCCTCCTTCCTGTAAACTGGGCTTTTGTTAGCGCGAAGGAGAAAGATGTTCAGAGAAACGGAGTGAGGGGCTGTTAAGCCAACGTGAGAGATTTCTGTGGGCACCAGATGTAGAAAGAGCAGTATTAAACGGATTATATAGATCTTAGTGACAGTAATTTTGACCTCCTATAGGCACCATCAGCTGTTAAACAGTAGGAAATGTTGATGACCTTGTTCTAATTTCCATTTATATTTATTCTAAATTGGACACCTCAGAGATTGTTTAAATAAAAAAGGGAAATTCACTAAGTGATGCTGACAGCTCGGCCCCTGTCTGCTGGGGAGGCTGCTGAGGCTCATAGAGGCAAAGGGACAGCTGGGCTAGACCCCCAGGCCTGCCACCAGCTCAACTGATATACCCAGACAAGTCACTTCATCCCTCTGAGATTCAATTTCGCTCTGTGGCAAATGGGGTGTCACCTCCTGCCACCCTCCCTGCCACCATGAAGGAAACCTAGCCTGTGACTTACTATTGTATAACTCCATTTAGAGGAATGTCATATGCGGAGCCCACTTGCTTTGGACTTCTCACTTGGTCCGACCTGACTTCCCTTTATCCAGTCATTGTTGAAATCAAAAGTGATTCTTGGGGCGCCTGGGTGGCTCAGTTGGTTGAGCATCTGATTCTTGATTTCAGTTCAGGTCATGATCTCAGGGTCATGAGATCGAGCCCCTCGTCGGGCTCTACACTGAGTGTGGAGTCTGCTTGAGATTCTCTCTCCCTCTCCCTCTGCCCCTTTCCTGCTCTTGCTCGCATGCGCTCTCTCCCTCTCAAAAAAAGAGGGGGAAAAAGTGACTCTTTCAGGTCACAGAGAACCCATACCAAGTCAAAACAAAATTAGAATTTAATGGCAGTCAGAGCTGGGGAGTCTAGGAGCTGGCTAGCATCAGGCCTGGCTGGATTCAGCCTCTAAAGTGTGTCATTGTCATGGGTTTTCACAAATGTCTTCAGCCGGAGAGTGGGTAAACAAACGGTACATCCACTAAATGGGAAAGTACTCAGCAATAAAGAGTGCATAGGATGGATGCACAACATGGATAAATTTCAAATACATTCTGCTGAATGAAAGAAGGCAACCGCAAAAAGCCACCTACTGTGTGATTCCACTTACGTGACGTTCTAGAAAAATCTCAACCAGAGGGATGGAGAATAGGTCACAGACTGCAAGGACTTATGGGCTGGGGAGGGTCTGACTATAAATAAATAAATAAATTGAAGGTGGGGTGGGGTGATGGAACTGCTCTGGATCCTGGCTGTGGTGGTGCTTACACAAAGTTTGCATGTGTCAGAAACTCATAGAACTATATGCCAAAAAGAGCAAATTTTACTGAGTGTAAATTTGAAAGTTGTTTTTTAAGATGCATTCTTATCCGTCGCTCTGCTCTCTTCCATGGAGCTGGTTTCGTTCTCAATATGCACGTCGTAGCACCACTAGCACCGCTGAGCCTCACATTTTCCTCCCTTCACATCCAACAGGACCACATCACAAGGAAGAAGCCGGCAGGGCATCTCCCTGTCTCTGACGGGTCACATGCCCATCCCTGAACCAATCACTGTGGCCGGAAGAATGGCCCGTTCTGATTGGCTCAGCCAAAGTCCCAAGTCTCTTCCCAGGAGCCTGGAGGTAGATGAGCTCCAGCTTAAGTATGTCGGGGCCGGGGTGGGGGGGGGGGGGGAAGCATCACCAGGGGACCATTTTGACAAGAAGAACGAGGATGTTCTTTGTAGGAAGCAACACAGAAATCCACTCAGTTGCCCAAATAGAACAACTTCCACCAGATCAAGGCTAATTTCTTTACTGCTAGTACCACTCTCAATAAGGTTGGTGTTTAAAAAAAGAGAAATCAGGAATACACCTGTGGTCACAAACCAGACATTTTAGCGATTACGCGGAACAAATGAGTCGAACCTTCAGAGTTCGACATACTCCGCTCGAAACACAAGTTGGCTCATCTGAACCCAAGACCCGCAATAAACCAGCATCCAGTGCAGGGCTGATAAGTTTACTTCAGAATACTGAGTCTCCAAAGTGATCTCGGCAGGCAGCGGTAAGACAACTAGACACCTGGCCCCAAGCTCAGAAGAGCCCGTGCTTGTCACACTCCACACCTCTGAAATTCTTCAGAGCCTGTCTTTGAACTTGTGCTTTAAGTGCAGAACAATGGGACAGGAAGCAGACACGCAAGCTTGCTCACACTACACTCGTCTGCTGGCCCTCGCTGCTCTGTTTGCACACTGCAGTCTGGATGCCCCAGAAGCCCAGATTTCCGGTGGACCCACGACACAGGGGAGGTCACTGAGACCCACAGCAAGCACTGATGAGTGGGCTGCATCTGAGACGCATGAGCAGGGGCACTGATAGCTCGGAGAAGCCATGCTCTCCGTTCAAACCAGAACTTTCTTCGAATGCAGAAAAAACAGCAAAGTGCTATAGAGCGTGTGCCCAGCGCGGTGGACGCAGCTGAGTTCGTTCTGTGCAGCATTTCCACGGTTGTGGGAAGAACAAAATGCATATGCACATATGAGCTCCGAAATACGAAATACGACTGGTGTCGTTTTGAGGATTCTGCATACGGGCTAATTGCTCTTCTACTTGCATTTACAACTGGTATTGTGCAATCAAAAAATAAATGGTACACCACATTAACAGAATGAAAGATTAAAAATCCTACGACCACCCAGACAGATGCAGAAAAAGCATTGGACAAATGCAGCAAAACACCGCTAACCCATGCTAGCTCGGGTCAGTCCAAAATCATTCATGGATACCTTTCCTTCTCTTTCTTAATTTTTTCAACGCAGTCCACTCTTTTCAAACATGCAAAGTAACTAAAGGAAAGGAAACACAGGTCTGGTCTTTGTGGCTGGTCCCTAGAAAATCTGCTTTATTGACTCTTTAAGATTGTTTTTTAAGGTGGGGGGGCACCTGTGTGGTTCAGTCAGTTGAGCGT
Organism: Ursus americanus; assembly: GCF_024610735.1. Classification (NCBI taxonomy): domain Eukaryota; kingdom Metazoa; phylum Chordata; class Mammalia; order Carnivora; family Ursidae; genus Ursus; species Ursus americanus. The sequence continues at coordinate 20,884,382 of NC_142156.1, read as the reverse complement.
CCAACTCTTGATTTCAGCTCAGGTGATGATCTCAGGGTTGTGAGATCAAGCCCTCAGCATAGAACCTGATTAGGATTCTCTCTCTCCCTATGTCCCTCCCCGCAGCTCGTGCACACACTCACTCTCTCTGTCTCAAAAAAATTTTTTTTAATTTTAAATACTTTTTTAAGGGTTAAGAGTTTAAACAGCATGATCTCACTGTCATTAAACATCTCTCCCACAATCCTACTGACTATCTGGTTACTTGAAAACCCCATTTCACCTATAACAAAAACAAAAACAAAACTTAAGCCCATTTCTTGCTGCATTAATTTCTCGCCACAATCAAGCAAGTAAAGGAGCCCAGGGATGCAGGGAGTGCAGAGCAGTGATGAAAAGACAAGCAGAGGGTGAGGCCTGCCTTTGAGGAGCTTCATTTTTAAAATAAGAAGGGAAGACAAATCTACACTTAAAACATTGGTAACAATAAACGAAAAATGTGTATTGTTAACTTGCCTGATATAGATTATATGTGTTGCCAAATCTCAGAGAAAGAATAGATCAATATTGGTTGGGCAATTATCCCAAATTTACCCTTAGTAGTATCCAGTGGATGAAATATGGGTAGCAATAATAATAACAGTGATAACGAGCAAGTCTCCTGTGCCGGCAGTGGCCCAGACACTGGTAACCTGCTTCACGTGTATTAGCTCTTTACACGGTTATTCTTTACACGATTCTGTGACATAGGGTATTATCTCATATTGTTTTATTTTTACTATAATTAAATGATTTTGTAGTGTTGTTTCCATTTTATAGGTTAAAAAAGGAAGGCACAGAGATGTCAAGAAACATGCCTAAGGTCACACAGCACGTAAAGGGTGAAGACCAGGCTCTACCCAGTGTTCTCTCTGCAGGCTCCAGAAACCGGTAATGCTTCTGCTGGTTTCCCTCTGCTCCGCTGCAGGGCTGCAAAGGCCCAGACTCAGCTGATGTGGGAAACAAATGCAGAAGAAAAATTATTACATTTCCTTACTACCGACAGCCCATTGACAAGTCCTTGAAACAGGCAGAGTGATCTTCCTCTAGGGACTCAGCTGTCTCGATGTTAATACTTTGCTAAGGGCAAAAGGCAGTCCTAGCCTGACCCCCCCCCCCCAGGATGCTGTGAGTCTACTTTAACATACAAAAATTCCTTTGGAAATTTCCTTTATCTCTAACCCCCCTCCAAGATACGTGTTGGCAATCATCCCCCAAGCATATGGCCCACCGATATACATCTGAAGGGTCTCATGACTGTGGTTTTATTAGACGGTAATAAATGACCTTTTCCCAACAACAGCTAGCCCCTCAAGATTCTGGAAACCTTCTTTCCAAAATTCCTTAGAGACTTACGTTATCCCAAACCCCCTCCCAACTTGAGGGTTTATAATGGGCCATTCCTCATGACCCCGGTGCAGCGCTTCCTGCCCACGCACACGGGTCCTGTCCCCGTGCTTTCATAAACCACCATTTTGCACCAAAGACGTCTCAAGAATTCTTTTCTTGGACGTCGGCTCCGGACTCCACCCCACCCCACCCCACCCCGCCTCACCAATATCCCACAACCTCATCATCAGCCACCTCCTTTCTCCCAAAGCAAATAAGGGCTCCGTTAAAGCTTTTGACAGATAATATTGATGTGGTTTTGGGATATCAGTGAGGTTCAGCGGGGTGGAAAGGACCCTTGGCAGAAAGAGCCGCTGCTCCGGGTTGTGAGGGGTGGCTGCTTATATACTATGGGTTTGGGGGAGGGAAGGAAAAAGGGAGGTTGAGAAAGTACTTTCATATGTTAAAGGAGACCCACAGGATACCAGAGGCCTTGCCATTGTGAAGTTCAGGTTGTTTTTCCCTCTAGCAAGGCATTCACTGGAAGATAGTTGGGAACTTCCTGGAGGAACATTACACTCTGCCCTCTTCAAGTATCTGTCAGTGGGCTGCAGGTTGTAAGGACGGTTCATTGTATGCACATTTCCTTCTGGAAGCTCCGTTACTGATAGAAATGCTTTGTTCTTGTAGATCGCCAAGACATTTGTAAACTGAGGGAGATTCCTGTCTTGCAGGATTGCGATCTCTACAGGTTATTCGTTTTTCCTTTCCTTAGCTTTAGGGCAGCCAGGGGTGCCTGTGGAATGTCACATATAGCCCATGGGGGGGGGGGGCATGCAGCTTCTGCTTTGTCCTCAGCTTGCCTTCTCTTCCCTCATCAATATGGCCCAAACGCCTGCAGGGTAAAAACCATGAAGAATAAAGAACGCAAGGCAAGGAATGGAAGCTTCCTCCCCACACTGGCCCGGGGGGGGGGGGGGGGGGCTAAGCGAGGAGCCTCTGTCGTAGGTAAACTTGCTTCTCAACAAGAGCCTGGGGGGAGGGGTCATGGTGGGAACAAAACAAAAAACTCTCAGCTCCTCTTTTCTCAGGTTTAATTCATTGTCGGGCAGTCCAGGGGTCATGGTGGGAACAAAACAAAAAACTCTCAGCTCCTCTTTTCTCAGGTTTAATTCATTGTCGGGCAGTCAGTCTGGGAAGACAGGGGCACGGGGGACAGGAGTCCAGGAGGTGGAGGCAGATGTAGGGGTCGCCGCGCGGGTGCCTGCCCCCAGCCCAGCTGCCTCCTGACCCCATCCCCTCTGCGGTGGCCTGTGCGGGACGAGGGGCCTCGTGTGCAGCAACACTGCCACCTAGTGGCCGAGGCTGTCGCGGCTGTGTGACAGCAGGTGGTCGGTTCCCCATTTCCAGAGCGGAAACCCAGACTTGGGGCGATTTGGGGATGCGCGTCAAGGCACACTGCTGCTTTCTGACAGAACGCCCTTTAAACAAGCATGATGACTCCACATCACGGGACTCCTGGTTGGCAAGTCACAGAAAGCCCGGTGCAGACAGCTTCAGGGAGATGCGTGTCCCCTCCTCCAGGAGGCCCTCCACTACTGAGCCCTGGGAGGAGGTGAGCATGCAATCCAGGGAGGGGACCCGTGTGACCTTGCCCACACCTGTGGCCTGCTGTCCGCCAGCAATCCTGCGCCTTTCTCCCTGAGGAATCACACAGAGCAGGGGAAATGGTTTGGGCCTGGATCAGTGGCATGCTTCCAGGGAAATCTGGTGGCTTTATGAAAAGGCCTTTCCTTTATTTCACATGCATTTGCTCCAAGAGGAAATCCCCTCTCTCAGGCCAAACTGCTCCTGTTACCTCCTCTCACAGGCCACCAGAGCAAGTGACCGTGGCTGGAAAGTCAGGCCACCTCTGGGCCAGCGGGTCACCACGGTGAGCACCTCAGCCCCCCTGAGGAACACGGTGAAAGGAGGAGACGGGAACATGTTCTACCTCCTTGGGATTTATGGGTCTCAGATGGGCTGGGTCAGGCATGCCCGCCTGCCTTAGTCAGCTCGGCTGCTATAATACCAGGCAGGGGGGTTTAAACAACAGACAGTCAGCTCCTCACTTTCCTGGGGGCTGAGGAGTCCAAGATCAAGGTGCTGGCCAATTCAGCATCCAGTGAGAGGCCGCTTCCTTGCTTGGAGACGGCCAGTTTCTCCCCGGGTCCCCACATGGCACACAAAGGGAGCTCTGGTGTCTCATCCATACCTTATCAGGGCACCGATCCCATCATGGGGGTCCTACCCTTGTGACCTCATCTAACCCTAATCATCCCCAAAGGCCCACCTCCTCAGACTGTCACACTGGAGGTCAGGGCTTCAGTTTACAAATTCTGGGGGGCACATAACACCAGTGCATACTGCTGTTCACGCATCAGGTGCTCACTGAGGGATCAGGGGCACAATGGGCCAACGCAGCCTCGCCCTGGCAGAGCTCAGCCTCACCGGGGCATGAACTAAATGAGCCATTCCTTAAAGAAAAGCAAGGGTGTGACAGCGGGTGCCACTTGATGGAACTGAGAAAGACAGGACCTCCAGACAAGGCTGGATAGTGTCTCCCAAAATCCCCATCCTCTCGCAACCTCAGAATGTGACCTTAGCTGGAAACAGGGTCTTTGCAGATGCAATTAGGTCATGTCGGATTAAATCCAATGATTGGTGCATTTTTAAGAGAAACAAGAAGGATTATCACAGATACAGAGAAGACGGCCATGTGAACATGGAGGCAGAGATCGGACTGATTATGTCCACAAGCCAAGGAATGCCGGGGGCCCCCAGGAGCTGGGACAGAGGCATGGGGTGGGCTCTACCTAGGTGCCTCCGAGAGGAATGAACCCTGCCGGCAGCACAAGTGTGGAATTCTGGCCCCCGGAACCATGAGACAATGCGTTTGTGTTATTTTAAGCCCCTCCATTTGTGGTCACTTGTTGCAGCAGCCCCAGGAATCTAACACAGCGCCCAAGGACAAATGGAATTAACCAGGCCTAGGGATGGGAAAGAGGGTTCTGGGCAGAGAAAAACAGCAAGGGCAAAGGGCAGAGGTGGGGGAACATGGAGGCCTGCCGAGGGCCACGAGGGGCAGTGAGGCTGCAGCAAGTGTCAGGGGAGAGGGAGAAAGAGCTCCAGACCAGGCTGGAGAGGAAGAAGGGTCCAGGCCACGCAGGGCCAGCTGGAGGCCCCTTGATTCCAGGGGCAAAGGAAAGGCACTGAAGTGGCTTACATCACAGGAACATGGCACCGTTCGACGCAATCCGGCAAACCCTCACCCTGGAATGATGGAGAATGGACTAGAAGCAGGAATGACGTGGGCAGAAACAGATTCAAAGGTCCTGGTCATAGAGCGTGGCGACCCTGTTATATAAATGAGCCAAAGATGGCCCCCTGAAAATGGGCTCCCCATATTTCTTCCTTCTTCAGAGGAGGCTGGTACCATTACTTCAAAGATCGCTGGTGCCAAACTCCATTTTTTACACATCGAAGTTCTTTAAATATAGCCCAAATCAGCGTATTTTTAGCCACGCAGAGCCTGCTGTCTTGCATCCCCCATGAAACTGCACCAACATCTGCTCCCCATGAATAAGAAACACCCTGGGCTACAGGAGACCCTCTGACCTGGAGGCTCCCACCACGCTGAGAGATGGCATTCAAACACAAGCCCCCTGCCCAGGTCCCTCCTCCCCCACGAGCGCTCGTCCTCTTTTTCCACCTGGGCAGGGGCCTCTGTTTCTGGAAGAGTCTCCTCGATGGGGGACTCCCCGAACACACAACCTGTCCGAGTGCTGCCCGAATAAAGCTCGAGGTCGCTGCCATCCCATGGTCACATCTTTCTGTTTGGTCAGCTCTGATATCCCCCAACTTGTCACCGTCTGAAGAAAGGCCGCCAGGATGGAGAGATACCGCCAGATGCTGGCAGGCTGTGGAGATGGACTGGACGTGAGAGAGGAGGAAGTCAAGGTGTCGCTGGCTTTGGGCAGGGGTGAGGTCGGGCCAGTCACTGAGAGGAGGGAAGGCACTGGGGAAGCTGACGAGCTCTGCTTGGGGCACAGTGATCTGGAGACATGTGGGAACCCCCATGCCCCTGAGGACATGAGGGAGAGGCTGAAGCTCAGGACAGAGCTCTGAGCACAGACATGGGGGTGTCGTCAGGGGGAGGTGGTGACTAAGGTCATTGGAAGAAGGGGCAAGGGACCTGCCGAGTGGGAAGAGAAACCTAGGAGAGGCCCCACCAAGCACGGGCCTGGCAGGTGCCCAGGAGCCTGCAAGAAGGCTTAGAGGGGCATCCCAGGATGCGGGCAGGTCACATAGTCAGAAGGGCCATGCCACCCGGGGCAGGCTCTGGGAGGAGGGAGCTGTTACTGAGAAGCAGCTCTGAGGACCTGGGGGAGGGGGCAGTTTCGGGGGAGCGGTGCTGGCACAAGGCACAGTGGTGGTGGTGAGGGCCAGCAGAACACGAGGAAGGGAAGCACGGGGAACAGACAGCTCTTCCCAGAACTGTGGCTGTAAAGAGAGGGTCCAAAGAGGAGTTAGAAGGTCTGGACCCAAACCCCTCCCGCTCGTTCCAGCTCATTCCCTCTGACATCCCTGGTAGAGACAGAAGTGATGTCTCTTCTGGACCTTCCACTGAGGTCCCTGCAGGATCTGGGGCAGGGCCTGGGCCTCAAATCTTTGGCTTTCCTCCAATCTCCCAATCCCTAACTCCTGCCACCCCCTTCAAACAGCATCAAGCTGATGTTTACCACTCAGGTTGCTATGACAACGGAATGTCAGAGTGTGCTCCATTTTGAGCTCATACTGTCTTTACTGAAAACAGGTCAATGAGGAGGGCAGGTAGCTTTTCCAGCAGAATCGGAAATACTGAAATAGAGAATGTTGAGCCCAAGACCAATCACTCAAGGAAAGAGTAATTCTTCTCCCCCCAAATAATGAACACATCTCAGATCAGTTCTTCTGAAGGTCAAAGGCACAGGGATAGGCCAAGGGCCAGATCCTTAGGAGTCGCATTCTTATTATCGGGTATTTGTTCATTGCCTTTCCAACATCTCTGTCTCTTCCCCCTTCAGGAAAACTTGAGTTATTTGGTCATCGATGGTCACATGACCCAACGCAGGGATTAAGGAAGATAGGAACATTCTAATGTGTGCAGAGGCTCCCAAAAGAGCCCTCCCCTCATCTCAGGGACAGTGTGGTGTGGGGATGAGAGTCCAGAACAGTGGAAGGGCGTCACCCCACTGAGCAGGGCCCAGAACTGCAGGGACCACCGGCGGAGCCCACACCAGGGAAAGCAAGCCGCAAGCCAGCAAGAACCCAGGTCCTTAGAGAGACAGTCTGAACCTCGACGGAGCACCCCCTTCTGTTTGGGGAATCCTTGGATATACACGACTCGTTCCGCGAGGCACGTCAAGGAAGAGCCCATGGCAGCCTGTGAGGCTCCATGATTTGTGTATAACGAGAAACTCCCTCCAGAAGACAGGGAGCCAAACACTGGAAAAAGAAAACAGAAAGTTCCTTACAAAACAACAAAGGGTAAGGGGCAAAATACAAGAAGTGAATCCCCTCTTCAGAGTGCTCAGCCAGCTTCAGATCACATAAGAGGCCCCGTGTTTCTGGAATCTTTGCAAAAACGTCAAATTCCTGATCAATGACTTTCAAATGCCACAATCCATGCATTCAAATAATAATTCTTTGAATGCTTAATGAATACACACATTGACAAACAGATTACTTTCTAATCATTTCTCCAGTGTTGCCACTTCTTCAAAAACAGGCCCAAACCAAGCCGATCTGCACCAGAAAAATCACTCCCATTTCCATAAAGCAGGTGCTTTTAAAGCAGTCCTGCTCCTGCCCAGTTTGAGACGCTTCTCACACAGTCCCTCATTCTACGGTGCATCGAAACGCTGATGTTTTGATGAGAACTCCAAAGGCTTCTCGTCGGCTGGGCTGTTGTGCGTTCCTCTGGGTTTCCAGTGTTTGTGTTTCTACCTCACCCGCATGTTGCCAGGACATGAACAATGTAAGCAACTGGCAGATTGTCCTGAGAAATCATTTGCATTCCTGATTCAATTTGCAAACACTGTAAATATGACAGAGTGTCCCAGGCTCGACATCTTCCTCCCCTCATGACCAGCTGCCTCCGTGCACAGGACCCCACACACGCTCTCTGTCTTGCATTTCGGGCAGAAAATGTTCTATGCCGATGAGCCCAGAACAAGAACTGGCCCAAAGGAGTTTTGTTCAAATCCCACTGCAGTTGGGATTGTTTTTTCCCTGAAATTAGGAGATCCCACATCTTACTTTTTACTTTTTCCCACATCTTTAATTTTGACGAAAGTCCAAAAGACCAGACTTTAGCTTCTACTGCAGTTTGGTGAGGCTATGAGGACACAACGTCATTCATCACCGGAAGGAATAAAATGGATAATTTGGCAAAACCCATCCAAAATTAATCTGCACACACCCTTTGATCAACTCCACATCTCAGAATTTATCCTAACTATACCTGCACATGTGTGAAATGACATCTGCACAACATTCTTCTTGGAGGCGATCATACCAGCTAATGGTTTTAAGTAGAGTTTCTGTGTGACTACCTAAGCACTTTCTGGGTGCTGGGCACCTGGGGGGGGGCTCAGTCAGTTAAGCGCCCGGCTCTTGACTTTGGCTCAGGCCATGATCTCAAAGTCGTGAGATCAAGCTCCACATCCTGCTCCCCTCAGCGGGCTCCGTGCTCAGCACCGTCTGCCTGAGAGTCTCTCCTTCTCCTTCTGCCCCTCCCTCGCTCTCTCTCTCTTTCTCTCTTGCTCTAAACTAAAAAAAAAAAAAAAAAAAAAAAAAATCTTTAAGCACTATCTGTACACGCTAGCTCCTTAAATACTTTCAACAATATATGAAGTAGGTATTGCTACCATCAGCTTCCCTAAAAGACTAGAGAACTGTGAGGTATGCTGGGGTTCAGTAACTTGGCCAAGCATGTTTATAGCGGCCAAAGCCTGGAACCAAGCCAGCTGTCCACCAGTAGTGGAGTGGCCACATCAGTCGTGAGCCACCAAATGATGGAAAATGAAGTGAGAGCACATGAGAGCCGCAGCTCATGTTCGAGAAAGATCTCCAAGATGTACCCCATGTTACGTGAAAAACAAGATGCAAAACAGTATTGGTGGTCTACTACTGTTTGAGAGGGAAAAGCAAACTGTATATAGCATTTTTTTGCACCCACAAAAATATAATTACATGCTTTCCCATGTATGAAGCATCTCAACACCTGGGAGGTAGGGAGAGAGCTATTAATATGGGGTGTCTGCACAAAAGGAAACTGGTTTGCTAGAAGGTAGGGCAGGATTTTTTTTTTAAGATTTTATTTATTTATTTGAGAAAGAGAGAGCAAGAGCAGGGTGGGGGCAGAGGGAGAGGAAGAAGCAGACTCCCTGCTGAGCAGGGAGCCCGACACGGGGCTCGATCCCAGGACCCTGGGATCATGACCTAAGCTGAAGGCAGACACTTAACTGACTGAGCCACGCAGGCAACCCAGAATTTTTTTTTATTATAACCATTATAATCACTTTTTTTTTATTTTTAGAATGTATTTTGTCTCCAAATATTTTAACAGTTTTATTGAGGCACACTTTGCATACCCTAAAATGCACCCATTTTAAGTGTACAATTCAATGTGAATTTATACGGTTGTGCAACCGTCCCTGCCATCCACTTTTAGAATGCTTTCATTACCCCCAAAAAGTTCTCTGTGCTTGTTGGCAGGCAATCCCCATTCCCACCCACAGCCCCAAGCAACTACCGATCTGCAGTCTGTCTCTATGGTTTTGCCTGTTCTAGAAATGCAAGCACATATGTAGTCATACGGTCCGTAGACTTCTGTGTCTGGCTTCCTCACTTGGCATCATTACCTGAAAGTCAACCATGTCACTGATGCATGAGCACCACATTCCTCTTTATCCTACTGTCTAGACTTGCCACAGTGTATTCACGCACTCGCTAGTTCATGAACATCTGAATTGTTTTCCATTTGGGGCAACGATGAATAAAGCTGTGATAAACATTTATAAACAGTCTTTTGTTTCTTTTAGGTAGATACCTAAGGCCGGAATAGCTGGGTCATAAGGCAGGTGCATGTTTCACTTTTTAAGGAACTGCCACACTGTTTCCCAAAGATACTGCCCTGTGGTACACTTCCTCCAGCAATGTAAGCAGGGTCCTGTCTCTCCAGCACCAACACTTGGTATCATCAACTTTTCCTTTTTTTTTTTTTTTTTTTTAGCCATTCCATTGGTTGTGCAATCGTATCTCACTATGGTTTTAATTTGTATTTCCCTCATGATAATCATGTTGAGGATATTTTCTGCCATCAAAAAATTAACGTTAAAAGTTTGAATCCAAAACGAACATGCAGAAATTGAGAAATCTGGGGCGCCTGGCTGGCTCAACTGGTAGAGCATGTGACTCTTGATCTTGGGGTCATGAGTTCAAGCCCCATGCTGGATGTAGAGACTACTTAAAAATAAAATCTTTTTTAAAAAAGAAGAAATTGAGAAATTTCATATAAAAATCAGGAATTCTGGTTTCTCTCCCCAAAATCAGAAAAATCTGAAAATCTAATTCCATGCAGATCCAACGCCTCTCTTCCAGAACTCCTGGTTTCTTACTCTCCTGACTTAGAAAGGCAGTGCAATGCCTACACTGTCTATGAGTAACATCCTTACCGGGGTCGGGAACAGCATCCTTTAATGCATTTAATCAAACACATCAGCGGTTCTAAAGTCAAAGACATGAACACCCACTCTCAGTGGAATGAAGTTCAGTTCAATGAGTTCGGATAAGTTCTACCACCAAAGGAGCCTGATGAAAGTTTACCCAAAGCATTTCAGTCTTCCGAGCTTTCAGGATTTGGATCTGCAAATAAGAACTAATGGGTCTGAAACCTATCTCCTCTCCAGAAGGCGCATGCCTTCCAATCCCTGGGACCCCATGTGGCTGCAGGCCTGACCTCTGGAAGGGTCTTCCTGTGTCCCCCCACGGTGTGCTGTATTGCACGGGTAAGCTGTGATTCACGTCCACACATCTATTTCCACTAAGTCAATCAAAGATGCTGAGATCCACTCAGCTCCCCAGCGCCCCCCCCCCCAAGTCGGAGCATTCCCTGAACTTAAAGACAGGAAGGAGAACATGCCCAAACTCAGGACAGGGCAAACACACCTGTCCCCCTTCCTGCCTGAGCGCACCCCAGCAATCCCAACCGGACCCCCTCACGTCCTAACCAGTGCCACAGGCAGCTCCACGCACTAATAAAAGTTGACTGTTTCAAAGCCTACTGGCAAATCTTATTAAAGTAATCCCCCTCCCTGAACCCAGATTATTACAGCCACCTTTATGGTAGAATAAAAATTAATTTTCTCAGCTATAATAAGAACGATAAGAATGAATCACTTGGGACCAAATAAAGATTACAATTAGCTCAACAGAATAAATCTAAATTTAACACAGGCCAGCAATTTCTCTGCTCCTACTTCCTCTCCGGCGCCTGTATGAACGAGGCTGCGGGGTTAGACTCCCTCACGGGCTGGGCCGTTGTTGATATGGCTCTAGCATAGGGCTCCTGGAGGAAGGCCAGGACCCGGGTTCTGGAGGCTGAGTTCAGGACTCAGACATCATGAAGGGAGCCTAGGTCCTTGTCCAAAACAATGAGCCATGCTGCCCCAAGCCCAGTAGCTCCCTTCTGGCCCACTGTGGGCATGTGGGATTAGGCAGCCACCCGGCATCCATCTCGCATCTGGTAACTGAACTCCAGTTTTGTTTTGGGAACTACCTCCTCCCTGCTCTGAACTTCAGGAAGTGGCAATTCCACTCTCTTGGTATTTGACCCAAGCCTGGCCAATCAGACACGCAGTGCAGGCCAGCGATCACAAGGCACAGGACTTCTGTTTTAAACATTTGGCCAGAACTCTTTCTTCCTTCTGGGCTTGACTGAGAGGCCATCTCATGCCCATAGGATGCACAGAATAAAGCCCAAGACAAGAAGAGGTATTAGGTCCTGGTAACACTATTTGAACAGCTGAATCAAGCCGTACCTGAAGCTGTATCCCTCTGCTTCTCAACCATATGAGCCAATGCATTCCTGCTGTCCCTGTTTAATGGTTTGTGTCTTGAAACCAAAAATGTCCTTACTGACATAATCACTTTTCAGCGTTTCAGAGTAAAATGAGCCCGTCATTAAACTGGGCTCTCTGTGATAATAAAGGGGGTCCTCTGTGCATCCTCAGAGGGCTGGGGGAAATGGGATTTCACCTACCAGGACACAGTACCCCAGATCTAGGTCCTGGGCCAATGAGAAAGCAAGAGGGTGGTCCAGGGAGCACTGCTGTCCAGCTGAGACTGTGGGTGTGCATTCATGGTTTCCTAGACAGTAAGCCCAGCTTCCCACAGGACGGGGGTCTCGCTCTCCCCACAGGAGGGAGCCCAAGCTTCCTGGGCATGAGCTGTTGGCATTCCCAGACAGTTCTGATAAATAACTGGCACTCCAAGGCTGTCCTGCCTGGTACTGAACAGCCTGACAGAGCCCCACTAACAAAGCTACCTTGTCTGACCAGCCCTGTGAAAACGTAGGGAGCCTGGGCAGCATCCCTCCATGTGATGCGAACCCCACACCTTGTGCTAGCCAGGACCCCGCACATCCCTCCACAGGACCCAGTCCTCTGGGGCATCTCGGCCCGGGCTGCTCCAGTGGGTGCAAGCCCACCCTCCTGCTCCTTGTTGCTTTGAACGGAGCTCCCGCCCTCAGGGTCCAGCCTCTCCACATTCGGAGAGAAAGCACACCCAAGAGCAGCGGTGGACAGGCTGTCCCAGTGCTCTGTGCCAGAGATGGAGGGCAGCCCAGCCCCACCCTGAGGGGAACCACAGGGTCAGTGCTGTCCTGGCAGGAGGGCCGGTTAGTCTGAGGTCACCATCAGCTGTGATATCGGGGATGGGTCAAGGTCAGCCTGCGGCCAAGAGAAAAGAAGCAGTATGTGTGACCAGAACAGAGGACTTGGACGCAGCGTGATTCAGAATCAACTGGTCCTCATGGGGCTTTGAACTTGAGACAGTAGACTCTTTAACGAGGGAAATGTTAGGAACTAGGAAAGCGGTGGCCTCTGTCGGGAGGCCTCTTTACTTCCCACTTTCCTTCCCTCCACCGTCCCTCCCACTTTGTGGATGAAACTGGCGTATGTCATCATCACCAACAGCACCTGCCGTGCACCGCAGCCCCACACACCCAGGTGAGCCCCGTGCTCTGCACGCACCGCCATCCCGGCCAAGCCCGCACCAACCCCAGGAGGTTCATTTACAGGAGCTGAACTCTCCCCAGCTGACAGATGAGGAAACTGACACCACAGAGGAGCTGGCTCTTGTCCAAGGCCACCAGGTGCTCTAACTTGCGCACCTTTCAGACTGCCAGGAAAACCAAGGTCACTGATGGCCCCTGAGGAAGGGGCTCCTGGAGCGTGAGTGCTGGGGAGGAAGTCAAGGACATCCAGTCCGGTCCCATTTTAGCTCTCTAACCTTTTGTTCAGAAAAAAATAGTCTTAAATGTATTATTTCATGACATTTAAGATTTACAGAAGGGTTTTGATGCAATGAATGCACACGCATCACCACCGGATTGAAGAACTACGTCACCCGAATACAGCTGAAGGCCCCTACTCCCCTCCCAATCACTTTCCCTTCTTCACCCCAGAAGCCACCCCTTCCCTGAACTTGCAGTTCATCGGGACTGTGTCTGTTTTTACTTTGATTAGAGAATATAATGTCTACTGAGGCTCCCAGGTGGCTCAGTCAGTTAAGCGTCTGCCTTTGGCTCAGGTCATGATCCCAGGGTCCTGGGATCGGGCCCCACACAGGGCTCCCTGCTCAGCGGGGAGTCTGGTACTCCCTCTGCCTCTCTCTCTCTCTCTCTCTCTCTCATGAATAAATAAAATCTTTAAAAACAAAAGAATGTAATGTGTACTTATGCTACAACATCTAGAGTTTTAAACTTCGTGTAAATACTATCATACTCTACTTCTGTGCCATTTGCACTTTCTACCCAACAATCTATTCGTGAAATCCCCATGTACTGATGCACGCTGCTGTCACCCACTCACTCCGCTACTACACGCTATTCCATTGTATGGAAATACCATATGGAGCCATTCTCCTCCTGGATATTTAAGTCGGTTCCAAGTCTCTGTGACGATATACAATGTTTTAAGAAACAATTCTTGTATATGTCTCCTTGTTTACCTTTGCATTTCCACTTCCTAGAAGTGGTGTTTCTGGGTTGTTTAAGGAAAGAACAACTTCCTCACAGGGAAAGCCAACAAAGAGAACCAATAAGAGCTCTCTAGATCAGCCAGGGCAGACCCGGGGGCCGTGCGGTCATGCCCACCCACCCGGCTCGGCAGCCCCAGAATGTGAAGGCTCCGGGTGCACGGCCAGTAGGTGAGGCAATAGGCAACAGCCACCCATCTCAGAAATGGCAGGACCGGGACCAAAGCCCAATGTCCTGCCCTCAGCCCAAGAAGCGAGGGCAAGTGCTGAGAGAGAACGTTGCCCACTTGGTTCCAGCCAGCCGGCAAGCCCCATGAGCGCTTTTGCACATCAACGACTCTCAGGAGGAGGAGGAGGTAGGGAGCCTGCTTCTATGCAGGTCCATGCGAGGAGATGAAACATTCTGGAGGAATCTGAGTGTCAGCGTTTACTCTTTACCTTGTGCTCACCCTGCCAGAGGCCAGGCCAAGCACAGGACGTGTATTAACCTGCACTCATCCTCCCTACAACTGGAGGTACCATGACCAGCTCCCACGTGTGAGAAAATGCAGGCCCAGAGAGGTGAAGTCACTTGCTCAAGGCCACACAGCTGGCAGGGGTAGAGCCAGAGTTCGAACCCAGGCAGGTGCAGGTTGCACACTCTTAGCTTCTACTGGCCTCTGGGAGATGTGGTTTGAGAGCATCGTCTGGGACTCAGCCTTGAAAAAACACCAGGAGTAAGTGGGAAGCAGGAAGCACCAACCCAAGCAGGAGCGGGGCCGGGCAGGCAGTACAGAGTGAAGTGAGTGGGGAGAAACGGGGAGGGTGTTGGTGGAGGCCAGGGCGCCAGCCCCCCCTGCAAATACAGTGCCCACCCACGCCTCCTTCCCCCCTTCGTGTCACCTCTGTCCCCTGCAGGGGCTCTGCCAACCTCCCAACCAGCAGCAGAGCCAAGGAGAGCCACTTCGCACAAAGATGTTTCTCAGTTCATTTTGATTCTAATCGAATGAAAGAACAGGCAGGCGACCTAGTCATTAGCACCAAAGAAAGAAAAGTTCATCCCAACTCCTAACCCCTCGGAAGTAGCTGAAAAACGACAACAGCCTCTGGCGATTTCGCTAATCTGGACTGGAAGAAAAGATCTTTGTGCCTCCCTTACTAGGGTTCGTGACCTCGCTGTTCCCAGCTTTGAGAATTTGCTGGCTCAGGCGGCCCGCAGGAAGAGGCTGTGCCCCCTGCGAGCCTGTGTGTAGGAGGCGTCTACTCAGTGCAGAGCAAGATGCCCCCAGGAAGTGCGGGCAGCCCAACCCACCTGGGCCCTGATCTGCACCCCCCCACACCTGGGGCAGAAGGCAGCGTCTACACAGGACCTGTGTCTGAAGAGGAAGGAGGGGGCCCGTCCCCAGCTGTCTAGGGTGGGCACCAGATGTCAGCAAAGCCTCCAGTTCCAGTGGTGCCATCACCGCAGATCTTGTCAAAATATCAGTGTCCCAGGAAAGCTGGCCCCTGTCCTGCTTTCAGACGCGCACATGGCACGTCGAGGCCGGTTCACAAAGGGCTGGAGGCCAGGAGTTGGAGGGAGACCTTCAGAGAAGCAGCAAAACCGAATCCCTTCCACAGGCTCGGCCACAGTTTTCTGCCCAGCATCACGCACGAGCTCACACGCTGCCTAGGCAGGTGCTGGATGAAGAGACAGAGACAAGAACAGATGCACGGGGCTCAGTGGGTAAGAATCCCATGCCGTCGGCATTTACTGAAAGTCCATCATGTGCCAGGAGACGGGGCCGCAGAGAGACGCCCCGGCAGCCAGCACCGCCTTGCTGACACAGAGCACCCGCTGCACAACGCGTGGGGACAGGTGCAAAGTGCAAACACAGGAGCCCTTGTTCAAACACGAAGAATTTCAAGACGGTGACAACAGAGCATTAAACAAAGCGTGGGCCCCTCCCAAGTGTGGCGCCCGTGTGACTGCACGGGTCCCACATCCGTGAAGCCAGCCCAGGCTCCATATGGCAGGAAAATACTTCTATCCAATGGAATGAGCGGGGAGGGGGGCAGGTCAAGAAAGAGGAAAGCCAAGAAAAAGGAAAACGAGAAGAGAAATGGACTGGCCCATGCAACTCGCAATCCAGGAATTGTTAACGCCTGCCTAGACACGGAGATTCCAATAATCATAAATGTCAATGTGCACTGAGCTTTACTGTGTTTCAGCCACTGTTGTAAGGGATTTACATGTATTAACTGGTGGGCTCAGCCGCACAACAATCTGAGGAAGATCTCTGTACCGTCTCTGCTTTCACGGTAAGGAAACCGGGGCACAGGAAGGATAGGCAGCTTGCCCCAGCTCCTGGATCTGGCACGTCGCCAAGCCAGCTCACGCTGCAGGTGTCAGAGAGAAGCCACACACAGAGTCCGGTGGGCAGCATTGTAGATGCTTCTGAATAAACAAGGACGCAGCAGTGGCCCACGTGGCAGAGGTGTGGGCAGTGGCTGCCAGGAGGGGCAGAAGGTTGAAAGGAAGATGACTCTGTGGGTTTCAGGTCTGTGCATCAGGGACGACCCCGTCCAGATGCGTAACTCCATAATGACAGACAATGGAACGGCGCAATCAACACGGTCCGCAGAGTCTGCTCCCTCGCCTCCGAACCCACACCTGAGTCTTGACAGATTTCTGCGAGATGGAGCCGGCAAGAGCAGCTCTCAGGGAACGTGCATTTCAGACATTTTTTGGGCGGCTGCCCCGAGTGGAATGCAACCGTCCAGACACATTAGCTGGGCTCTTCATCAGCCCAGCAGGCCCTGGGAGCAGAGGCCAATCTCTCCAGAGATGGTGGCGTTCAGCCTGGGGCTCTCCCCATGGTGCTGAAACTGCCACCCAGGGACCCCAGGGGGCCACCCCAGGAACAGATCTGGCTCCAGCCAAGCTTCCATTCCGAACGTGGGTTTAGTGCCAACCTTTAAAAACAGAGCTCAAATCCAATGGTTGGTTCCACGTCTGGAGCAGGAAATGTACCAGATGAACCTGGAATAGCTCGTGCCAGGAAACAGGAAGGCACTCCAAAACTGACAGGGACGTGTCAAAAGGACACATGAGCCAGCCTGAAGGCGTGCTTGCTGGCCAAAGCCGCAAATCCGGGATGATTTAGAGCATCCAAACAGTAAATGACTCAACAGATGAAACACATCAAGTATGTTAAAATCCATGAGTTCACAGCGATATTCAGAAACAAAAACAGGGAGTGGCCACGAGGCCACTGGCTTCTCTTGAAAAACTGACTGATCTGGCAGCATTAGACCTGCATTCTCCTAGGATCCCAATTGGCTGGTGGTGCTAGGCTGTCTCTTACAGGCAGAGCACATGTTCTCCTTTTGCCACAGTCCCCACCACTCCCTATTACCTGACCTAGGACAGAGTACCAGGTGCCCTTTTGTTTCCAAATAAGCATCTACTTTATGCTTTACACCATGAGCCTGTCACTTCAGTCTGAAATGTCTTTCTGCTCTGGCATGTCCCTCATCTGGCCTTGGTAGATCTGGCCCCAGCAGTACAAGGAGATACTACTCCAGCTTCACTACACTGCTTCTCACGAAGCCCCTGGCCAGGAGGGAAACATCAAACTGCTAAAAAAAAAAAAAAAAAAAAAAAAAAAAAGCATCCTATTCTTCATCTACCTCCCAGCCCTCATCACTTGCCCTCTGACCGGCCACTCTCGGCCCTATTTGTTTGGAGTTTTGAGCAGAGGGGCAGCATGATTTGACTCACATTTTGAAGGCTCCTTGATAAGAATAGATGGCAAAGAGCCCAGCATGAAAGCAAGAAGACAGGAAGAGACAGTTCTGGACAGGCCGTGATGGGGCTTGGATGGGGTGGGAGAGAAGCCACGGTCAGACCCCGGGTGTCTGACCACACAGTGTGGCTTCACTCGCAGCAACATGAGCAGACTGGAAGGACGGACTCACCCAGCAGATGCCATGCGTGTTCTGCGACTGTAAGATTGTCATGTCTATTTAATTCCAGTCCCAATTAACTTTGACCTTAAACCAGCATTCCTAAGTGGCAGATGCCTCCCCTCCTAACCCAAGGTTAGAACGGTCTCCCCTCTACAGTGGTGGCCCAGATCCCCTAGGACTCATCCACAGAGATGCCACACAGCGGGAGCGCTAAGACCGGAGCATCCTCGTGTGAGAACTTCCCATTCAAAGGGCCACTGGCCACAAATACCAACAAACGGCACCTTTGATGCGCAATTATGTTGAAGAAAACGTGAATATGTCTTATCCCATTGTCCCAAAATAGCCCAGAAGAGCAAACGAGCAAGCAGGAAAATTTTCACCCTGAAAGGTCTTTTATTGAAGGGTTTGGAAGCCCTGGAAACAGGTGAAGATAATTGAACAGTCTCAGACACCAGAACTCGGTGATGGGCTGCCTGACATGACATCATATTTCATTTTTATAATTGCCCAGCCCGTGCCTTGAGTCAAGGAGACATCCTAAGACCATTTCTCAAATCAACAAGCCCATTAGCAGACGGACAGGAGGTGCCCTTCGGAAGCCTCTAAATGCACTGCGTCTCTCTGTTCAGTAAGAGCCAGAACCTCGGAGTGTGCGGGCGGGGAGGAGGGGAGGAAAAAAGGTCAAAAGTGTCTCTCTGTGTGGCTGGCCACTGTCACCATGGTAACAGAGGCCTACCAGACCAAGTGGCCACTCAGAGACAGCCCCATGGAGTCCCACGACTGGGAGCTTTCAGAGCAGAACAGAGGCCTTCCTTACCTCCCGGAAGGAAGGGGGTGGTTATGTTGACAGAGGCAGGGAGTCTAACAGGTGTCTGGGTTCCAACCCAAGCGTCCTTGCTTATTAACTATGTGGATCCTGGAGCTGACTCAAGGGTTCTGAGCCTCAGTTTCCTTATCTGTGAAATGAGAAGGACAGGGATGCTATGGGGCATTAAGGAGACAATGCAATGTCTGGACGCATCCAGTAGCCTTCACAGGCTCTGCTACGATCCCAACCACTGTCCGCACGGCTGCCTCCACGCAGGTGTCACGCAAGCCATGGCCCGTGCGTGGGACGATCGGGCTGACCGCATGTGCAGGACCAAGGATCGCTCCACACAGCTCGTGTGGATGCTATTGCCCACTGCACAGATATGTCCATCCCACATGCCCTTCTTACAGGGGACATCACGCACCTTCATGGACAGGAGGGTCCCCTGCCCTGGAGTCTACTCAGCCCGAGACTACAGCAGAAGTGACGCTGTGTGACTTCTGAGACTAAGTCATAAAACACGATGCAGTTCCTGACTGGTCCTCCCAGGAGGCTCAGCCTTGCAACCTGCCGCCCTATTGTATGGAGATCGGGCAGGTGCACCTCAAGGCCACGTGGAGGCATTCCAGCCACAGGGCAGCTGAGGTCCCACCGACAGCCAGCACCAACCACCAGACACTGAGTAAGTGAGTCTTCAGAGGATTCCTCCCAGCTGCCCCAGATGACGGCAACTGCTGCAGAGACAACCATCCTGCCAAGCCCTGCCCCAACTGTAGATTAGTGAGCAAAATAAATGCCATCACTGTTTCAAGCAACCATGTTTTGGGGTGGTCTATCATGCACCAACAGATAATCACAACACAACTCTTGGAAATTTTAGGTCTACTCCCACCGAAACTGCTCGCCGTACAGCCCCTCGAGGGCTCAGCCGGGGAACAGACCCCGTCAAGGGAACACGTCTCCATCTGCTCATCAGTAGTGAACTGCGGAAGGGGAAGAGAAGATGCCGATTTGTGCCTGGTACATTGTCCGCTTCCCCCAGAACGGAAATCACGATGACAAGGACCACATCGGAGGTGTCCTGCCGAGAACGGTGCCTGGCACGGGAGGCACTCAGCAAATACCGGGTGAATGAATGAGAACATCCAATACAAAAAAGATTCAAATAATTAAGATCCCAGAGTATAGATATTTTCCATCTTGAGCTGCGTGAGTAACAATAACCAAACTCATGAAAGCAAGCTGCAAATAGCCAGTCTTCCTATCCTTAAAAGAACAGTCCTCTGACAGGAAAAAAAAAAAAAAAAAGGAAAAAATTATATTTTTCTTTTCAAGGTTGTTTCTGTGTCTGTGAAAAGATGACACCCTATCCTATGGAGTATACAAAACTGAAATGTTATAAAAATACATAACGAAGAATCTGAATGTGTCCTGTAGGATGTTCATCTCAGCACCGGCTGTAACAGTATCACTGGAATTCAGCCTAAATGCCCAGCGCTTGGAGAAGAGAGAAATAAACCGAGATACAATGGAATATGACACAGCAGGCAAAAAGACTGAGGTAGGTCTACAAAATATGTTGTTGGCTGAAAAAATGCAAGTTACCAAATACTACGGCCAATTAAAAAAAACTTTTAAATGCACAAAAATAATATATTGTTCATGGTTCTACATATAAGTAAAATATAAAAATGGTTTGCAAGGGTGCACGATAAATTCGTAACAGTGATTGCCTCCGGGAAAGGGGCTGAACTTGTGCAAAAGACAACTTTTTCTGCAATGTTCAGGTATTTGTTAAGTAAAATTATAAAAGACTTGTGGCGAATGTGACAGAATGTTCACAGCTGACATTTCTAGGTGCTCAGTACACTGATGTTTGTTATGTTACACTTTGTACTTTGCATATTTTTTTTCATTTCTCAAAATAAAAATTACAATTGAAAAAAAAAAACAGAAAGAAAGAAAGCAAAGCCTTTTGCCCCCGGCTGGCGAGAACCGTAAGTGGCAACAGCATCTGAGAGTGCAATGTGCGGTATTTATGAAAGTGGCAAGTGCGTAAACCCCTGGATCCGACCTCCTGCCCTGGCGACGACCTTGCAGAAGGGTGTAAGCGCGCATGGGGCAGACACCAGGATACTAAGCGAGCACTGTTCTTAGTAGCGGGAACGTGGGAACAGCTTAAATGTCCACAAGTGGGGGACAGTCACAGAACCTGAAGCAGCTCCCACAGCCTGCAACCATATACAGCAGCCTCGAAGAATGAAGTCAACTATGTCCGTGATGTATTGCTGAGAGAGAGGGGGAAAAAAGCAACTCGAAAAAAAAATGATATGAGTATTTATTTTTTTTAAGTACTGTATTTTTCTATGGGTACATATATTTATACTTAACTACACAGAAAAGATCTGAAATAAAGAAGAAAGGCTAATAACGGTGGTTTACTTCCAAGGAGAAAAGTGGGGAGAAGCGTGGTTGGGGGTGCGGATCACAATAGATGTTAGCCCTATTGGTAATATTTTAATTTTCAGATAAATAATAGTAGTCACAATAATCATAATACAGACCTCTATATAGTGCTTCCTGTATGCCAGACACTGTTCTTAGTGCTTTTCATATGTTAGCCCACTGAGTCCAACAACAGCCCTAGAGGGCTGGGTGCCACCATCATCCCCATTTTACAGGAAGAATCCCAAGGCACAGAGGTCAAGAAGCTCACCTGAACCACAAAGAGTAACAACAACTGAAACATACGAACTACACATAAATCCTTGGGTTTGTACTAGTAATGCACAAAACCTTCCTGAATCTACGCTCCTCATTCACTCATTTAAAAATGAGCCCTCTCCAGGTGCCAGACAGAAATCCCTGGCCTCGTGGAGTTGACATTTTAGTGGGAAAAAGGAGCAACAAAAGATTAAGAAATGAGATGTATAGTACATTTGACAGGAGCAAGTGTCAGAAAGAAAAACAAAGATGGGAAGGGAGATAGAGAACGTTGGCAGGAGTGGTACAGGTGGTCAGTGTTGGATGGGATGGCCAAGAACCTTCTCTGGGCAAGAGCTACTGGGATGAGGGGTGCCTGGGTGGCTCAGTCACTGAAGCATCTGCCTTTGGCTCAGGTCATGATCCTGGGGTCCTGGGATCGAGTCCCACATTGGGCTCCTTGCTCAGCAGGGAGCCTGCTTCTCCCTCTCCCTCTGCTGCTCCCCCTGCTTGTGCTCTCGCTCTCTCTCTCTCAAATAAATAAATAAAGTCTTAAAAAAATAAAAAGGCACCAGAATAAAAGACTGAGGAGGTGAGAGAGACAGAAGGGAAGAAGATCCAGGGAGACAGAACAGCAGGTGCAAATGTCCCGAGACAGGAGCATGCCTGAAAGTGCTGGGGACAGCACGAGTGGGGCCACAGAGGTAATGGGGAAGCCTGATTATTTAGGACTTTCCGGCTCATTTTAAGAACACTGGCTTTTACTGGGAATGAGAAGGCAGCCAGTAAAACGATTTGAGCAGAGGAGGGAGGTGTTCCAACTGACCTTTAACAGGGCTGCTCTGGTTGCTGTGGGCAGAAAGGACTGGGGAGACGTGCAGGCAGGAAGCAGGGAGACTGAGAGGAGGCTACTGCAAGAGTCCCAGCAAGCAACAGCAGCAGCTAGAAGCACAGTAGAACAGCAGAGGTGCACAGGGGCCAGAGCCTGCAGAGATGCGGCAGGTAGGGCCTCGAGATTTGCTGAGGTAGGATAGAAATGGAGGAATTAGGGAGGGCTCCAGGCTCTCCGACCTGAGAAGCTGGAATAACGGAGTTGCCATCAATAGAAATAGGGAAGCCTGCAAGCAGAAGGGGTTCAGGGCACTGACCAGGTAAGTAGGAGATGCCTCGGGGACACCCAGGGAGAGATGCCGGGCAGACCATCAGAGAAGTCTCGAGCTGAGGGGAGAAGTCCTGGCTGGAGATCAAATGAATAAGCCTCATGCACCATCTGCTAAAACCTAAGCTTCCGAGAGCTAATGTGGCCTACAGGTGTGTTTTGGTAAGCCTGCATAGTACTTATTTCCTACATTTCTCCTAAGGGTCCAGATTTCCAGTCTCAGTTGAAAAATTGGAAGACCAGGCAGCTCTGGATCCCCATTCCTGTGTGGCAATGAGCAGCGTGTGTCCCCGCTGGCCGAGGCCCCCGGCCAGCAGCTGAGTTCACGTGCCAGGCACCAGACTCTAAAAAATGATTCCCCACGTAGGCAAATGCTATGGCACAAAGCCTGTGAAGCCTGCAAGTTTTGACTTTTTCTCCTTCCCTTTCCCCAAAGCCCATCACAAGGCTCCTGCAGGCAAAACAACCTGGCATGATCTCTGATGTCGGTGGAGCTGTTAAATACGGCAGAAGGTCACAGAGACTCTGCTCCAGCCTGTTGCGAATAAGCACAAACAGCCCGACCGGGCCTCGCAGGCCTCGTCCGGATTGCCTCCTCTATGAGACTTGGGATCCCCACCAAAGCAAAACTAAGCGGCTGGCAAAGTGTTAGGAAGTGGTCTGCCGTTCCACAGCACAGAGATTTCCATTACCCGTCCCAGATGAGCCAAATGGAGATCAATGTATCTATAAAATGCAATGACATGTTAACGCAAACCTTTAAAAGGATAAAATGCTTTTTATCTCAGTCTTAGGAAAACCTAATAAAGAATTAACTGTCCGCAACACCATGGAATTTCACTCAAGGTGTTACTTTATGTCAGGACTTCCTAGATCATTAACTTTTAACAGACAAGCTTCCCCTGGCTTTGGGACATGTGGCTGCCATCACGTGCCACGCCGGTAAGTCATTAAGATGGGACTCCTGCTTCCTGTGGGGACTCATGACGGCTCCAGCTGACGCGACCACGCTACGACAAATCCCAGCCTTAGGAGGCACGCCGAGATGCAGAGGTGGTGGTGATGTCCGTTCGCACTGGCCTGGAAGAACTGACGTGGCACCCCCGTGTCCTGCCCATGCCTGACCACCCAGGCAGGCAGCCCCTGGACAAAACCAGAGGATGGACTGAAAAGTGGGCAAGTGATACTTGTAAGGCTTCGGAAGCACATCGACGTGTTTGCCACGGCTGAGGCGTGCTCCACTCCATGAAGACGGATGTCCCACCTCTCCTAGAGGTGCCGGTAAAAAGCAACAGATCCCACACCCTACAACAGCAAGCTGTACATCCAGTAAGGCGAGGATTCCAACAGGGTGGTGGTCACAGAGGACACTGACCTACAAGACTGTGTTCTCAAGTGTGATACACACACCAAACGACTGTAGGGGAGACATGAATGAACTCCACAGATTTTTTTTAGCACTATTTATTTAAAATAAATAAATTAGAAAAATATATAACTACCCTAATGTGGTAGAAACTACCAAATATCTTCCCTCTCTCCCCCTCTTGGATATCAATAGAATCCCCAAATTTAGCCTCCCAGAAGAGACTACATATCCCTGCTTCCCTTGCAGCTAGGTATGGCCATGTGATTGAGTTCTGGCCAATAGAATTTGAGAAGTGATGGCAAGAAGGGGGTATGTCCCCACATCCTCTTTGTACCTTCCCATTGGCTGGAATGTGGGCATGGAGGCGGACCAACTTGGACCAAGAGGTTGAGGGCATTAGCTAGGGATGGTAGAACAAGATAAGAGCACAGGTCTCTGGCTGTACACCAACCCTGGACTGCTCCCACCACACTCTTATGTAAGAAAGAAGTAAGTGCTTCTACTTATTTAAGAAATAACAGTAGAGTTATTTGGGATGATGTCTCTGTGACTGCAGACAACGTATAACCTAACTGAACTCATGATTTCACAGATATGACTGCTTAGGATGGAGAAGAACTGGTTTATTAAAAAGTGACTTGACTCAAAGTAAGGAAATATACAGAAGAGACTGCCCTCAGATAACAAGTGTAACGTCCCGAGTTCTCTTAGCACGATGTGGGAATGCCATCCTTCAGTGGGAGGCTTCCAAAGAGCTGCCATAGATGAAAACTTTGGCATCAACAAAAATATGACCCAAAAATACTGTACTTTTAGGATCTGGAAGCTTTCTTAAAACAGATCAGGGTCATTTTAACTTTAACTGTTAAACAGAAAGAAACTGCCTGCATTTTTAGGTCATTCCAGAACAATGCTGCAGCTATGCAGATATTCCACACCAGGTCTTATCTCTGTGTGAACACAGCACAGAGCAGCGAGGAAATCTCATGACAGCACTACATAAATCACAGTACACATCACATCTGGATAAAGCAGAAATCATGACAGTAGGATACAACAATAGTTTACTGGATGTTTTTGAGGTGCGGAGAAATCCCCCACTCGCAAATACCTTCTACCTTCCCGAGGCATAGTGCTCAGACCGCACCGTCAGACTCTGCTGGGTTTAGCAGTGCCCTCTGAAGCCTGTTAAAGATGCACATACACTAAGGAAGTAACTTCTAAAGTCGGCTATCATTGGTTTAACTTCCTCAACCACAAGAAAGATGCAGAAAGCAATGAGAACTGTAGGCATCGAGAGAAGGAGGCTTTGAAAGACAGGAAGACCATTAGACAGGTCAAGGAGAATGCTCCACGCAGCACCTCTGCTCCCAGAGTTTGGTGGGAAGAGCCTCAGGTGCCCAGCGGGGTGATGAACAGAGCAGAACAAAGAGGCAGGACGTGGGGTATCACGGCTAGAAGAGAAATTATTCCCACTACATAGCCAGGACCACGGGCTGACGCTGTGACCTCTGTGAACCTCCCTCCATGTCACCACCTTCAACCCCTAGGTCCCAGGATGGACACCCCAACACTCAGAGCCAAGCTCCTAGGTCCCAGGATGGACACCACAACACTCAGAGCCAAGCTCCTCAATGCTAAGAATTCACCTCCGGCCACAAGGCTGGGGCTCAGATCCCAGCCTGGCCCCTCCCCAACTGTGTAACCTTGAACAAGTGCTGTCACCTCTCTGTGTCCTAGTGTCCTTGTCTGTAAAACAGGTTAATCATAGCTCCTCCTACCTCATGGAGTTGCTGTGAGGATTTAATGAGTTAATTCACCTGAGGTGCTCGGACCAAGTTGCGATGTACGCTAATCGCTCCATAAATTGTAGTTAGTATGCATACTGTTGTTATTACAGAGATATTTCCCTTCGCTGTACAGAGCCTCAGCATCTCACAGGAAGCAGACAGGGAGGGGGTGATGGAATCTCTGGGTCACTCCTCTTGGACCACATGTGGGGGTCGAGGTGCTGTCCAGTATCAGCTGGGGGCTGACTCATCTTCCCCATGGCTCCTGGCTCTGACAGGGTATCAGGCCATTGGGCTCTGACAAGGGATACAAAGACAGCATAGCAAGGTAAAAGGGTGTGGGGCATGGCTGGGATAGGAAGGGGCGCTCTTTGGGGGGGAGCTCTTGTCAATGAAGGCCACTTTGAAAAGGTGACATTTGAGCCACAATGTGAAAGGAGAGGGAAGATGTCATGCCAGTATCCGGAGGAAGAGCATCCCAGGCGGAACAGCGAGCACAGACGCTGAGGTGGAAACATGCCTGTCATGCTGGAGGAATGGTCAGGCAGGAGGCCAGATCCTGTGGGACCTTGAGGGCCTTGACCACGGCTTGGGCTTTTGCTCTGGGTGAGACCGGAAGCTGGCAAGAAGTTGGGAACAGTGCACTGACATGATCTGATTGACAACTAGCAAGACACTGTCCCCTTAAGAGTCTGCTGGCATTGTCCTGGGGTGGGAGGGGTCGCCTAGGTAAGAAGGGCTGCCTTTGGCACAGAGTTTGGAAGTGGGGCCAGCACATCTGCTGGTGGGCTGCACAGGGCATGTGCTACTGAGAATGGGTGGTGACATGGGTTTAGGAAAGAGACATCAAGAGTGACCCCAAGGTCTGGGGTCTGGGGTCTGCGCCCCTGGGGTGAAGGTGCCATCTTCCGAGATGGGAAAAACCAAAGGAAGAACTGGTTGCAGAGAGTTCGAAGTGGCTCCAGAAAGTCTCAGGGGCTGCTGAGTGGCCACCGGATACACAGGTCCACAGGTCAGGGAAGAGCAAGGGCCCCGGGGGAGAAGCTGGCACCAGCCATGGGGAGCGGGGCTCTAGTGCCTCGGGCTGGACGACATCGCCTCAGGTGGGAGTACCGACAAGGCAGGCTCAAGAACCAGGTCTGGGGCTGCTCCCAATTCCAGGGGGTGGGAGATGAACAGAGAGCTGCAAGGAGCCTGGGGAGGGGCAGCCAAGGGAAGAACATGACCAGGAGGCAGGGAGATGGTGACCCAGTCAAATGTTAGACAGATGGCAATGGAAGGCTTCAGGTGACCTTGACAGGAGTTGTTCCAAACAGTGGCAGGGGATAAAGTGAGACTAAAGTGGGTTCAAGAGCGAATGAGATCAAAGAAATGAAGGCCGTGAGTACAGTCAACATGTTCATGGGACGTCTCCTGTGACATGGAGTAGAGAAATACGGGCAGTAACTGGTGGGGGGAGCGGGGCGGTGGTCAGGGGTATTTCCTTAAAAAATGGAGTGTGTCGCTGCTGGGAATCAATGGCACTGGAGAAAGAACTAAGGAGAAGAACCACTGGATAATGTGGGAGGGAACGGGAGCCAACACAAACCTTGCTGGACCTCTCACTGCATTAGTGAGTCCCTTCCTGTGCCTTCCTGGGCTCACATCCCTGAAATCACATTGGTGCTTTAAAGCGCCATCATTCTGATCACCTAGTGACCGTGCCAAACTGCTTGCTAAACATTTTGGACATCACCTCTGAGCATCTCAATTCTTGAGTCCCCTAATCCGTCCACACATAAGTGAGGCCAGTAAATACAACCGCACCATATTGTGAACCCTGTGCCGAGCACCATACACAATGCACAGTAGGCGTTCACACATGTCGATGCGATGCATGGCCGGCATGGGCGACCACGGAGAGGCCCTGCTCTACCTAAGATGTGGAGGATGGGTGGAGTTGGGCAGCAGCAAACCAGAAGGCTGGCCGTTCCTCCACCCCAGGGCTCTGCATGCAGAGGACCCCAGCAGAAAGCCCCCTAGTGACAGTGGCCAAGGGAAGTACTCAGAGGAGGGACCTCATTGACCCCTTGGCACATGTCAGGTGTAGACCTATAGCAGGAAGCCTGAAACAGCCATCCCACCTGCACACCTGCCTCAAGACGTGACCTAATCCCCTTCCAAGGAGAGGCAGGTCCCTATTCCATCCGCCCTGTGGTGTAAGGATGCTCGCTCCCTTGGCCGAGGAAAGCCACCCAACACTGACCCAGGCAGGACTGAGGAGGTGACCCAAGTGTTCTAACTTGTTTCCAGCACGTGACTTCCAGCCCCATCACCCACTCTTTGAATCCCTCAAGTTGGTCTACAGTACAGAGACCAAACAAGGCCATTTCTCCCACTGCTCCTGCTCCCCGCCCCCAGAAGAGCTGATCAATAGTCAGGCTGCTCAAAAGGACCGATTAGGGCCCAGCACACATTCTCCACAGCAGCTGGTAACCTGTGCACCTCCTGTGCACAGTTAAGTGATTACCCAGCCCGGACTACCAGCTGAACGGCTTTCCTTAGCCCCTTTTGCTCTGATCCCAGACTTACAACAAGGACCCAGGTGAGTCTTGGTGTCCTCCAAACAGCCTGGTCCTGATTCTATGATTCTTGGCATAACACTAAAGGATTTGTTTGCAAAGACATTTTGCAGCCAATACTCACCTGTGTACTTATTCGTTTGACAAACAGTTATGAGCACCTGCTACAGGTCAGGCTCTGTGCCCGGCCCTCGGAACACAGGAGAGAACAAGACCCACATGCTCCCTACCTTGGGGGTGGACATTCTCATGGGGGAAGATGGACAACAAACCATACACATGGCAAGTAAATTAGGTAGGTTGTCAGAAGGTGACATGAGCAAGGGAAAAAACAGGGCAGGATCAAGAAGGGTCAGTGCAGCTAACGGGCAGGTTGTGTGGCCCCCATGTGAACAGAGAGGTCATCAAAGGCCATACTGGGGTGGCAGGATCTGAACAAAGACTGGAAAGGGGTGAGGGAGTGGGCCAAATAAATATCTGGAAGAGCACTCCTGGTGGAGGGAACAGCTGGAACAAAGGCTTGGGGGTGGGAGGTGCTTTGTGGTTTTAAAGAAAAGCAAAGAGGCCAGTGTGACTGCAGCAGGAGGGCAGAGGGAGGAGATGGACTCAGACAGGACCAGGGCCAGATGGTAAGGAATGGAGCCCACCATAAGGACTTTTATCTGAGTGTGAGGAGCAGTCCTTGTGGGTTCTGAGCAGGAGAAGGAGATGATCTGACTTAGGCATTAAAAGCCTCCCTGTGTTGGAGTAGCCGTAAATCATACTGCAAACTCAAGGGCAACCACTAAATAGAGTAAAAAGAAAAAAGAAAAAGTATAATTGATACTGAAAGAGGAGAAAAACTGGAGTTATATAAAATGTTCAACTAAATCCAAAGAAGCAGAAAAGAGTGGAAGACCAAAATAACAGACAGAAAACAAGGCGACCAACAGAAACGGGAACAATTATGGAAGATATTACCAACACTCGGAAGCAACCAAGATGCCCTTCAAAAGGTGACTGCTCAACAAACTGTGGTCCACCCAGACGATGCAATATTATTCGTCAATGAAAATGCACGCTGCTAAGTGAAGGAAGCCAGTCTAAAAAGGCTACATACTCTATGACATTCTGAAAATGCGAAACGATGGAGACAGTAAAAAGATCAGTGGCTGCCGGCAGTTTGGCGGGAAGGAGGTATGAATAGGCAGAGCACGGAGGATCTTCAGGGCGAGAAACTCTTCTGTAGGACACTGTCATGATGGATACGTGACACTATGCATTTGTCGAAACCCATAAAATGCACAACACAAAGAGCAAACCCTACTGTAAACTAGGACTTTAGTTAACAATAATGCTTCCTCATTGGTTCCTCAGTTGTAACAAATGGTATACAAATGCCAGATGTTAATAGGGGAGAGGGGTGGGACACCTGGGTGACTCAGTCAGTTAAATGTCTGACTTGTGATTTCAGCTCAGGTCATGATCTCAGGGTTGTGGGGTCAGGGTTGTGGGATCCCGCCCGCGTAGGGCTCCACACTCAGCAAGGAGTCTGCTTGAGATCCTCTCCCTCTGCCCCTCCCCCTACTCTAATAAAAATCTTTTAAAAATAAATTTAAAAAATTATAGGGGAGGGGGGATACGGGAATTCTCTGTGCTTTCTGCTTATTTTTCTGTAAACATAAAACGGCTCTAAAAATACTTAAGTCTGTTCGTTTCTTTTACAAAGTATCCCTCTGGCTGCTGGGTAGAAAATAGACCAGGGCAACAGAGGAAGCAGGAGGCAGGAGGCAGGGTAGAAATAAACTGATTCTGGACATACTTTGAAGGTACAGCCAAGAGGATGTGGGACGAAAGATCAGGAGAAGTCGGAGATGACTGCACAGCTCTGGAGGACAGAATTGGCACCAACTGAGATGAGAATGTCTGGGACAGACTGCAGGCCAGGAAGCCTGTGCTGTCACAGATAATCCACAGATAATCCACAGATAATGGGCTCCGACGCAGACCCAGGCACATGGCTTTGGCTCCAAAGGCCCCAAGTTAATCCTGCAAACGC
This sequence comes from Ursus americanus, assembly GCF_024610735.1. Classification (NCBI taxonomy): domain Eukaryota; kingdom Metazoa; phylum Chordata; class Mammalia; order Carnivora; family Ursidae; genus Ursus; species Ursus americanus. The sequence continues at coordinate 20,854,329 of NC_142156.1, read as the reverse complement.
CAGGTGTGAATACATATGCACCGTTACATCGGAGCTTACATTGGCTTTTGTATCTACCTACAGATCAAAGTAAGGGCTCCAGGACTCCCAAACTCAAATTCCTCCAGGCAGGGAAGGTAAAACAGTGAAGCAGGCCAGGAGTGAGGCAAAAGGGAGTGGAAGGGACTGTGGCTAAGAGCAGAACTCACCTCCCCCTCAAGGTGGGGCAGCTCTTAGCTCCAGCCCATTATTGCCAAGCAGAAAGACCAGCCCAGCATGGCTCACACCCATGATATTTCAAGAGAAATCCTAGAAATCTGGACTTTTATTTGATATCTCTCTTATTTTTAAAGTTTGGCAACCAGCTCCATTTTTAATTCTCTGCGGGTCAAACAGTAAGCAAGCCAAACAAATCATATCCACAGGTGGGATTAGGCACATTCCCACCTGTTGCAACTTCTGTTCTAAAGGCTCCAAAGATTGTGGTTATAAAGGGTTTCATATCTGAATTACCAAATAATAATAAGCTGAGACAATGACTTTTGAAAATAGTATAATAAACGAAGCAAAAGTATACACAAAATCCACTAGGTACCAGCTACTGACATGTATATTCATTTAAATCTTCACAACCAATTAACCCCATCTTACAAATGAAGAAGATGGCAACCAGAGATGATCTTCCCAGGATCACACAGCTATTAGGTAGCAAAGCAGGGATCTGAACACTTAAAGTTTAGGTCTAAGGGTCTGTGTCCTTAGCCGCTATGCTATACCACCTTCTAGACATGGCTACTGTTTGTAGCTCTATTAGCACTGGCTCTTCCTGGGACTGAAAAACTAAGTCAAGCCTAGAATTCAATCTGACCCCTATTTTGCAATATTCTGGTGCAGCACGGCTAACCCGAAACGTTGACTGATTGCATCATGTGTCAGACACCACTCCGAGGGCTAGACATTCAGGAGTTATTGTCAGAATACCCATTTGACAGATAGGAAACAGAGGCACAGAGAGGTTAACTAACTCACCCACAATTACACAGCTGGAAAGTGGTAAAGACTGGAAGGCAGGCAGACTGGTTTCACAGCTCAGGGGTGATCGCCACCCATGTGCTGTCGGACACGGTCCCCGCTAGCTGCATGGGGGGGGGGGGGTCACAAGACACAGAATGGGGCTGCTGCAGCTAAGAGACTAAAAGTTTAATTTTATTTTTATTTTTAAGTAAACTCTATTGCTAACGTGGAGCTCGACCTCACGACCCCTTGATCAAGAGTCATATGCTCTACCGAAAGAGCCAGCCAGGCCCCCCCATTTCAATTAATTTCAATCTACAAACCAATACACCATTCAGTTACTGAACCAAATTGAGTACGAATCTACTTTTTTCAACAGTATATTTTATGAAATCTAAACAGAGATCAAGCATGTCCAAATGAAAACCAAACATCCAAATTGAGAGGTTCTCTAAATGTAAAATCCTCACCAGAGTTCAAAGACTGAGTCTGTAAAATATCTCATAAATAGCATGTTTATATTGATTATATGCTGGAAAAATAACATTTTGGATAGATGGGTTTAAATAAAATATATTATTAAAATTTCACCTGTTTCTTTTTACTTTTTTAATGTGGCTACAAGAAAACATTAAATTACACACACAGCTCTCAGCAGGTGTGCTATTTTTTTATTGGATGGCTCTGCTCTAGGTGACTGTATCCAACCCCAACCACGGGGAACACTGATCCTCAGTGCTGACTTCTGAACAGTCCTGGGTCCCTCCCGCTTGTAGGATACATCATTTCATTTCATCCTAGAGATGAGCCTGGAAGAAGGCACCATTCTTGTTCCCATTTCACAGAAGGCAAAACTAAAGTTCTATCTTACCCAAAGCCAAGCCACTGATTCGTGGTAGAGTCAAGTCTCAGATTCAAGTCTGTGCCTTAAGCATAACGCAGACCTGCCCTCCTAGCCTTTGGGCCACACCAGTAATTCCTGTGTCTCTGTTAAGAATTGATTCAGTGGAGAAATCTAAGGAGACATAGACATTAACCGAGTAGAGCAGCCCTGCCCTAGACACCCAAGTCTCTCTGTCTCTTTCTAACACACACACGCACACACACATGCACGGGTGCACACACGAGGCTCATGAGGGAGACAGCCTGCCCATGTGCCCAACACCTTCTCAGACTCTCTTCTCCGGCAGTCCACGATGGGTGTTTCTGTGCCACCATTTCATTTCCACCTTCCCTTCCAGCTCCTGCCCCAACGGGCTGGATCCCCGCCTGAGTCCCTGCACGCGATGCCAGTGGACATTCCCGCATGGAACTCCAGCTGGGAGAAGTGGCCCTGCCCGGAGCCCTTCTGCCTCCTACCCTGCCCCCACAGTAAGAGTGCCCCCAGGTGACTTCTCAGAACGGGCACAAGATCATTGTCATAGTAACGGGCTTTTTATGTTCCTTTTTAACTAACAAGCAACTTTAGCTCTCTTTTGTCATTTCATTGATTAATTATGCTTGACTATGGTTAACTTTGGTTTGCTTTCCTTTTGTGTATTTTTCTTCTGTAGCATTTGCTTATTGTGGAAAAGTTGAAAATGCCGAAAAGCTCAGGGTGGCCCATACATCCAGTCTTACCACCCACTGTTCACGTTTTGCATACTTCTTGCCTTTTTTTTTTTTTCCTGTGCAGGGTTTTAATCCACTGGTATCTTATTGTATATGCAGTTTTCACTCTGCATTTTCCTCCCACCTAACTTTGCATAAACACTTTCTCCTATTATTAAAAATTCCTGACACACGTCATGTATAAAGACTACCCGATATGCTGTTGAATGGCTATACCAAAGATTTTCTAAATCATTCTCCCGCCTAAATCAGATCATGTATTTTGAACAGCATGGCTTCCACCTCAGCTGGGTGGCTACTTGCAAACTGGGGCAAGTGACAAGCTTTCCAAGCCTCAATTTCCACTTTCGAATGGTGGGGAAACTGAGGTCATAATCCCTACCTCAAAGACTGTGGAAAGGATTAAGAGGGATATATGGGCAGCCCCTCCACAAAGCCTGTCACGCACCAAACACCCAGTGGCAGCCTTAATTATTTTATCAAGGAATCCTAGCCCCACCATTAGAAAACTAGGTTGTTTTAAATTTCTTACTATTATTAATAGCACTGTATTAGTATTTGATCCATTTTCCACATTTGAGATTACTTCCTTTCGACAGGTTCCCAGCAGAATTACTGGGTCAGACAGTACATGGGTAACAGAGCTCTGCCATTTCTGGCTTGCTTTGTCCAACAGATACCACCAGAAATACAAGCACGCCCGCTCCAGTTATCTGCTGTGTAAGAAACCACCCCACGTTTAGTGGTGTAGACCGATACCATTTTATTATAGCCCATGGGTTCTGTGGATCGGGAATTCAGACCAGACACAGAGGGCATGGGCTGTCTGCTCCACAGAGGTGGCGGAGACGTTGGCTGGGAGACTTGAATGGCTGGGCTGACCCTAAGACTTGGACTCGATTCATCTGGAGACTCTTTCACTCACATGTCTACAGCTGGGCTTGGATGGCTGGAAGACTGTCAACCAGAGTGCCCGTGTGCGGCCTCTCCACCTGGCTTGGGCTTCCTCACAGCATGGTGTCTAGGCTGGGAGAGGAGAGGATCTCATAAGAGAACATTCTGAGACCCAACTGCATGGCCTTTAAGGACCCAGCCTCAGAAGTCACAGTGTCATTCCCACCACAATGTAGAGGTCAGAGCAGTCACAGATCAGCTCAGACTCAAGGGGAGGAGACACAGACCCCACATTCTTCAGTGGGAGGAATGTAAAAACTTGTGACCAGTTTTTAAATGGCTGCAACATCTTTTACCGTGGAATGGCTCAAAAAAGTAATTTACAAGGGAAACGCCTCTTGTCTGCAACGAGCAACCACAAGCAAACGGAAGTCCAGCACATTTGGCCAGCAGTGAGGAAGAGACTATACCGAGTCTCCCCATCACCTTCACTTTCTCCCCTCTCTCCATGATGGGGACATGTGTTCATAAGAAGGCTGGACCAGCCAGGGTCCAGCTGGAAGCCACATTGCCGAGCTCCCTAGCTCTCAAAAGAATCAAACCCATGCCCTTGGCTTAAGAACCCCTGGCTGAATTAAATACCCATCGCCCTTGCAACCACTCCCTATACATTCATTAACAACACCTCAGTTTTCCTTTGATTTGCTTAGGCTTGGGACCGACCTGGCCAATCAGCACTGTCCAAACTCTGTCCCCCCAAAATCCATTAAGAGTTAGTCCTGTGACTTCTGCTAAAATGAGTGGAATACAGAAGCTATATTCCCATCACCAGCTGTGAGGATGACATGAACCTACCCTGCCACAGGCCACTCCTTTAAGGAGCAACTGAGAAAGAGACCAACAGAGAGCCAACGGATGAGAGAGACCAAGTCCTGATGGCCTCATTTGAGCCCCTGGATCCAGCCATGCCTGAAGCTGTTCCACCCAGATATTACAGTTTTATAAGCCAATGTTCTTCTCTCCTTATGACAGTTTTCAGTTGAATCTCTGTCACTTGCCAACAAAAGATTCCTAGCTACTATACTGAGTGTCCCATCATAGTCATTTTCTTGACCCTTCTCTTACACCCAACATCAACCAATGCAGGGGGAAAAAGAAAAATCAAATCTTCCCTGGCAGCAGGCCACCAATTCCAAAACAAGAGAAATAGAAACATTTCACATTTGTTCCAGTTCATAAAACCTTTCAAGTTAATACCTACCATCTCATTCCCATATGCTCTATCACAGAAATTTAAAAAAATAAAATGGGGAATAAAAGTGTTTCTAAGCAACAAATTATATAGGTAATGGGGGAGGGGGAGGAGAATTAGAATGTTTAATCGAGTTAGAAAACTATTTCCATTTCTTCCTGAAGTCGCTACCTGCGTGAAACCTCCACAGGAGAATGAAACAGAGGTGAAGCTATTTTAGTTCTTCTTTGTTACAATGAGAATAAACGCACCCTGGAAATACCTGAACGGTGATACTCGGCACAGGCAAACAAGTGACACTACTCTGATAAAATGTTTCCTGTAAAAGACACTGTGGCTTTGGATGATATTATTTTCTGTTACTCTTTACAAGTTACCACAAACATAGCAACTTAAAACCATGCAAATTCTCCTAGGCCCAGGATTTCAATTTGGGAGGATGGGAAAGTTCTGGAGATGGAGGGTGATGATGGCTGTACAACCATGTGAATGTGCTCAATGCCACTGAACTGCACACCTGCAAACGGTCCATTTTACTGCAATTTTAAAATGCAAATTTATTTTATATCTTCTACAGGTCAGACATCCAGGCACGGCATGTCTGGGTTCTCTCCTTGGGCTCTCACAAGGATGGTATCAAGATGTCAGCTGGCTTTGTCCTTTTCTGAAACTCAGGTCTTTCCCAAGCCTGCTCAGGTTGCTGCCAGGGTCCTGTTCCTTGCGGTTGTAGGACTCAGGTCCCTGCTTCCTTGCTAGCGGTGAGCCGGGGGCCGCTCTGGGCTCCGTGAAGCCAGCTATGTTGCTCGCCACATGCTCCCTCTGCCTTCCAACCAGCAACGGAGAATCTCCCTCATGGAAAATCCCTCTACCACCTCCAATCTCACAGACTTCTCAGTGTCTTACCCACACACCTTGATGTAACACCTTGATGTAAAGGGTTCATTCTTTAGAGGCGCCTGGGTGGCTCAGTTGGTAAGCGTGGACTCTTGGTTTTGGCTCGGGTCGTGATCTCGAGGTGGTGGGGTCGTGATCTGAGGGTGGTGGGGTGGAGCCTCACAACGGGCTCCACGCTCAGTGCTGCTTAAGACCCTCCCTCTCCCTCGGCCCCTCCCTGCTGCAAGCGTTCTCTCTCTAAAATAAATAAATCTTATAAATAAATAAATAAACAAATAGTTCACTCTTTAGATCACGCCCACCTGGATAACCTCCCTTTCGTAAGCCAGCTGGGCCATAAAACATAACCCAGGCCCAGGAACGAAGTCCTTCATACCCACAGCCCCACACCAGGGGGTGGGAAACACTGGAGATCATCTTCAGTTCTGTTGACTGCATGTGCCCTAAAGCCCAGCCATCCCAATCTCACCTATATTCTCCAGAGAAACTCTTACACTTGTCCACGCGATGTTCAGGAACCCGCGCTGCAGAATTGCTTAGCCTAGTAGAAAACAGTCAGCAGCCGAAATGCCCCTGCACAGAATGGCCGAGCGCACTGAGTACTACACAGCCAGGAAAACCACCAGCAGCAACATTTATCCGCTGGGGCCACTCCCTAAACACATTCCAGAAGGGCATGTGTAGTCAGATGCTGTTTATACAGTTTATAAACACACACAGTGATGTCTGTAGTGCGTCATTACGTATGGGGAGAGCAAACTTAAGAGAAAAATTCTAAATTCAGGCAGTGAATCCCTCTGGGGAAGGGGGAATGAGATCTGGGGGAGGGTGCAGAATCACCACTGTTGCCGCCATGTTTTACTTCCCCAGTAAGGTGGCAGGTGCCTGGTGTTCATTAAACTAGTCTCTCCTTGTACTGCTGGAAGATTTCTTGATCTTTAAGGAAGTACAGTTTCATAAATCAGGAAGAGCACAAAGTTGAAACCAAAACCCTAGCACAGCCTGCCGTCCCGAAGCTTTGGCAGCTGGGGGGTTCTGACGCCTAATGAGCTACTTGAACGAATGACAGCCCAACGGCAGCCAAGATCCATGGACAGCTTTCATTTCTTTTCATTTGTTTTGGGTTTTAAAACATATCGATTTTGTGGATTCTTTGTACAGTGCATCCCTGATTTAAGGGGGGCATAACACATGATGGATTGTAATCGGGGGGATCAACGAACGCCCAAATACGTCAACAGCATGACTAGCGGATAAATTTTTCCAAGAGCCTCAGGGATAGTCTCAAGGTGACCAGCTTTAGAAATCTGCTTTCATCCGTCCCGAGGCAGCGCAGTCTGACTGTTGCACCCACGTACCCTGCGGCCACTTGGGTTTGGATCCACACTTGGCACTTCCTAGCTGTGTGTCCTGGATCAAGTTCCTTCATCTCTCTGAGCCTTGGATTCGCTGTCTGAAAAAAGTGAATGATGACAGCTTCGCAGGGCTGCTGTGGCTTGCACACCTGTACAGCACCTGGAAGAGGCCGGGCTGTGGCAGACACGTGGGAGAGCCAGCTGCTGTCATTATCCGCGTTTCCTTGTAGAATAGTGTGGTCCTCATACAACGATGGAGGGCACCGATGCCAGAACAAGGCTCCTTGGGCTCAAAGTGGCCCAGGGCCAGTTACTGCCCACTAGAGCCTCAGTTACTCGCCCTTATAAAATGGGGATGGTGACCACAGCGAGCAGGATTGTGAGGATTAAATTAATTAATACAAGGAAAGCCTTCACAAGGGTGTCTGGTGCCACTGCTTTGGGGAGATTGGTTCTATCCTCATTTCAGAAAGAGGAAAAAAACCCTCTCAGAGGGTCTGGTTGTCACGTGTTTCTTTGGGGTTGTTTCTTACACGAAGATAGACAAATGCGTCAGGTTCCGAGCAGAGCGTGGGGCACTCCGCTAGAGCAGGTGGAGGGAAGGTGGAGACTGCTGAGCCAGGAGTGCTGGAGACATCACCCACAGAACATTCCAGATCAAGCCAAACAAAGTTTGAACAAATTCTCCCAGGAACAGGCAAGGTGGCAGTAACTGCCTAACTCCCGGCAACAAGGTTTATGACGCTCAGCGCTGTCCACCTGCCAACTCCAAGCGAGTCTCCCTTCCAAACTTTGGCTGACTCTGAATGGCCCCACCTGCCCTGTGAGCTAGCCAGGGCCCACCCGGCCGCCTGCCATCAGCAGCTTGGGGCAGGTTTACAAAGCTAACTCACTCCACCACCCTCTGCGAGGAATGCCCGCCCCTAGACAGTGGTTCTCAAAGGAGGCGACCTCCCCCGGGGGACAGTGGCAATGTCAGGAGACATCGTCAGTTGTCACAATACGGGAGGTGGATGCTACTGGCTTCCGACGGGCAGAGTCCAGGGATCCTGCTAAACCCCCTCCAAGGCCCAAGACAGCCCCTACAACAGAGAATTATCCTGCCCCAAATGCTGAGAAGCCCAAACTGCTACAAATCCAGTCACGGACATTGTCTCAGATGTGGTGTTCAAGGGTACTCTTACAGCATCATCAGTAGTAACAGGCTGGGAACTACCAAAGTAACCAACAACAGGGACTAGTCACAAAAACAATAAATAAATAAGTCGTATGCTTGATTGATTAATTAATGATGCTCTGTCCCTGCGGTGAAACGCTGAGAACGCCTTCAAAGAAGCCCTACATGCTGGGGCAAAAGGATCTACAAGGGAGAAAATCTTGTAAGAAAGCAAAATACGTAATGGTTTGAATAATACAATCTGTACTATTTTTCAGAAGGGAAGGTGCACACAGATGTACTTATTCTGGTTTATACTTTCGTTTTTTTCTAGCAGGAATCCTCTAAAACTATAAAGGGATTGGTTACCTGTGGGAAGAGGGTGCAGGGAGGGAGGACGGCTTTACTTCTCAGCCTGGATGGTTCTGTCCTTCACATTCTTTATCCTTCTACTAATACTACTTGCATTTTCCGTTTAAATGTCAAAACAGGAGAAATTATCCTCTGGGGTTATCTGGGCAAGGAGATTAAGGCCTTTTCTTGTTTTCTTCTGAGTATCAATCTACCTGTGTTTTAAAAGCCTGAAAAATGGTTCACTTATAGGTACACAGGTACTGGACAATGATATAATTAAGATTAGTACGTGTACTTTGCAGACAGAATAAGATGCCCACGAAGGCGTCCACGTCCTAATCCCCAGAACCTGAGAATATGTGACTTTTCACGGCAAAGTGGGATTTGCAGATGTGATTAAATTAAATCAAGAATTTTCAGATGAGGAGATTATCCTGGATTATCCCGTGGGTGCGATATAATCACAAGGGTCCCTGCAAGAGGGCGGCAGGAGTCAGAGAAGATGGGAGGACAGAAGCGGGAGGGCAGGGAGGGAGGGAGGGAGCAGGTACACAGGAGCCTGCTTTGAAGATGCCTCCCCCCTGGCCTTGAGGATGAAGGGGCCCATGAGCCAAGGAATGCTGACAGAAAAGCTGGGAAAGGCAAGGGGATGGATTCTTTCCTAGATCCTCCAAAAGAAGCCAGCCCTGCCGACCCCTTGACTTTAGCCCAGTGAAACAGACTTCCAGCCTCTGACCCCCAGAACTGTGAGACAACAGATATGTGTTGTTTTAAGCCACTGAATTTGTGGCCATCCATTGCAGTAGCGACAGAAAACTGATACATGTGCAAAAGCACTTACATTATTTTCCCACCAAAAGGTGCTCCTGCCAAACACTTGCTTTGATCCTTAAAGATACTTGGGTCGTCCTGATACCCACTCTGCATGAGTGGAAACTGAGGCACCAAACTATGGAAAGAGTTGTCAGAGTCACGCAGCTCCTCTGCATTCCAGCCAACACTAGGGCTCAGTCCTTTGCTTCCAGCCCTCTCCCTGATACAAACTGGAACAGAGACAGAAAAAGCCTATATGCACAGTATGGGTTCCAGAGCCAGACTGCCCAGACTGAAATGCTGGCTCTGCCCCTTACTAGCTGTGTCATCTTGGGCAAGTTAATTAATCTCTCTGTGCCTCTCTTTTCTCCTCCAGAAATGAGCATAGTAATATACCCACCTCAGAAGGCCGTGGAGAGAATGAAGTGAATTCATACCTGTTAAGTTCTGGCACTAAAATGGCCTCAATAAAAGTAAATATCATTACTATAATTAATTTCAGGTAATGCAGCATTTAGCATGTTTTTCCCCCGTGAACGCTGTTTAATAAACAGATGCAGAGTGGAGTACTCCTGCCATAAGCACAGGGTTTTCAGGAACAGTAAGCACCCCAAGACTCCCCTTCCTCACCCCTAGTCTCCTGCACCTCCCTAGGCCCTTCACAATAGCCAGTGAAGGCCTGGTGTGAGCTGCTGTGCAGACACACGGAGCTGGCTTCTCCCCCTTCTGGCTCCTTCTTCTGGTTCATTGCGGCGAACATCTGTGGCCCCCGGGGAGCGTACCGTCTTTTTTCTGATAACCAAGCCCATTTGCTTCAAGGAACCCCCACCACCCTGCACCCAGCACCCATGCTCAGCCCACGTGGTTTCTCAGAAGCAGAACTGAGCCCCTAGTTCCAAGAGCCAGGCCTGACCAATCAGCGTGTTCCACCAGCCCCAGCCAATGTGATAGGCCAGAAATTGTCACAGGACACAAACTGGTCCATGAGATTTGGTCCCGAGACTTTTCCTGTTGGAAGGAAGGAGGTTTCTTTCCTACCCCTGGGAGAATTTAAACCTTTGACTGATGGAGGTGGGGAATCTTGGGGATGTCAGCACCCTGAGGCTGGGAGTTCCGTGTTTTCTTCCCTGCCCCAGCACCTAGGATGTCTGGCACATTGTAGGTTTGCAATTAATACTGCTGAAGAAAACTTTCATAAGACTTCTTCTTTCTGAGACGGAAGTCAACATAAGCAAAGCAAGACTGAGAGATCAGTTCCAAATGGTCTGCACGCCTGGATTTAGCTGTGCCCAAATACCAACCCCTCTGGACATTTTAGCCACACTGGTCAATAAATTGCCAGATGTGCTCCCACATGCAATTAGAAACATGTGTACAAGGACCTTGCAGCACTGTTTATAATAGAAAACACACGCCCAGTGGAGGCCACCTAAATGTCTCAATAAGGTGCTGACTAAACTATGGTAAATCCACAATGAAATGCAACACCATGGTTAAAAAGAGGGAGGCAACTCTCCATGAACTGGTATGGAAAACTCTCAGAGATAGAAGGTTCTGGAGTAACGGAATCACAGAACTATGTGTACGTGCGTATACCGGGGGGGGGGGGCTTATTTTGGGTTTAGCATCAGCCCTGTGGCAACAAAGTCTTTGTTTGCTGCTACAGCTCAGCTCCTACAACAGAGCCTGGTACACAGAAGGTGCTCAGTAAATACCAACTGAATAAGTGAATGAACCAGCAAACATGTTTCCTCACATATGCATAGAAAAGTCTCAGAAAGGATCCATGGAACATCTGATAATTCTTGCCGCCTCTGAGAAGGAGACTGGGAAGCCTGGGGAACAGAGATGGGGGAGAGGGAGACCTGATTTTCAATGTACACCTTTTGCATTTTGAACCATGTACATGTACATCTATTCAGAAAAATCAACTAAGTAAATAACAAGACAAAATGCCATCTATTCGTAGAAGGAAAACTCTCGTCTCTCCCTAGAAATTGACGTCCCCTAGGAAACGGGATTGTTAGCCAAGCTTGGTCTCCGTGCCGCATACTTGGGAGGTGGGTGGGACAGTGCAGGTGGGGAAGGCAAGCCACAGTCAAGGGATGGCAGTTCGGGACCAACCCTGGCTGCAGACTCGCCGCGAGCCTTTGGGCATTCCAAACCCCTCTCTAGGCTTCGGCTTCCTCATCTGTGAAATGAGAGGGTGGACAGGGATCTCAAGTTCTGTCCTAAAAATCTAGCATCTCCTCGAGGAGGGAGAGACAGGCAGAACAGCAGTCTGCAGCGGCTGGCTGGAAGGTGGGGAGCTCGGATCTCCGCTTGTAGCGTCGGCCGGGGTCTGCACCTGCGCATTCCAGGACTGCTGTCGGGAGCTAGTCAGAGGCTAAATTATTGTACTCGACATATTACCTCGCCCCCTTTGCTGGGAACTTATGCTTGGATTTGGCCCTATCAATGCTTCATTACGGAGACTGACACTCATGGTAATTACGTGTTTCCTCGGCCAGATTATTCATTCGCAGCATCTTCCTGGTTTTTATCACTCCTGTTCCTTTATCAAGGACAGCCGAGCATCTGCCAGTAACGCCCCAGCGAGAGTCAGTACATGGCAGGAACAGAAGACAAACCCTGGTAACTCTAGTTTTCTCACTTAATTTTCATGAGTTGGAAATATCTTTCCGGAATATAATACATATTCAACGGGCTGAAATAAATACTAATTTTGACTGCTGAAGCTCAGAAACTTGGCTAGAATATGATAAGGAGGTTTTGCTGCTAAAATAGTACCTGCGTTAAGAAAACCTAATATATATGAATCCAAAAATCACAAAGCAGAACAATTTGGTGACTCTGAATTTTACAAAAGGATTTGTCAAACAAGTCTTTAATTGGTGAGTCCCCTGGACTTCTAAAAGGGGGCTCGTGGTAAAGCTGACCAAACTGAAATTGCACGCGGTTGTTTGAGAAGACAGCTGCGGCCGAAAGTCCGGAACTGCAGTGCCAGCAGCTCCCCTGGACTCTGGGGTTTTCTCCAGTCGACAAAATACGCTCTTTCTCCCGCACCAAGCCGTGCACCACATCCAGCCTGCACCAGCTGGACTCCCAGTGACACCCAATCAATCCTTGTAGGACCAGCTGCATAAAAGATGAAAAGATCACACTGAAATGGTTGTCCTAGGACAGGGCACAGAAGGAAGGAGAAGGGCAGAGAGACGGAAGGAATAGCAACGGCTGATACCACACGGCAAGCACTTACTGCGTGCCCAGAAGTGAGAAAGCACCAAACACACGGTATCCCACTGAATGCTCCCCATGACTCTGGTATTATTAAAAGAGGAGTGCGAGGCGGAGAGAGGTCAAGGAACTTACCTAAGGTCACACGGCCCTAAAGGGGCAGTGCTGATAGTCCTAGCCAGAATCCCTGATTGCCAACTCCAGGCCCCTAAATGGTATACTTCCGTCCTCTGCCAACTAAATCATCCTGAAAAGGGAGAGGGCTGGGGTCAGTGGGCAGGGGTAAGGGCATAAGGGAGGAGTAGCCCTTGGGAGCTTACGGTCAAGAGAAGCCAGCCACACTCACATGGGAAGGACATCACTGCCTACATGAGAGGCTGTTAGGGCATATGTGTACAGACCACAGAAGAACTGGTGAGTATTATGGGAATTCGGAGAAAGATGACACCCTTTGGTCCTGGAATGACCAGAGCAGTGGTGGGTGGGAAGGGCTTCCCTGGGGAGGGGTCTCAGCTGATCCTTGAAGGACAGAACAAATCTGGATGAGATGATACATGAACAGAGAGTGCTTCGGGCCTGAGAAGGCAGGGGCACCAGAGCAGAGAGGCAAGCAGTCAGCACACAGCTTGCTTAGAGGGCAGCGAGGTGACCACTGAGCAGTTTGGAGGGAAGGGTGCATGGAAAGAGGTGGTAAGAATAAGGCTCAGATGGAAAGACCAGGCCAAACCAAGGATGGCAACTATGTGGCACACACAGCACCACCTCCCACGTCCATAACAGACACCAGTAACAGTAGTCGTACTCTCTCAGTGAGCTTCAGAATCCTTCTTAACACAGGCTCCAGGGAGCCCACTACTGAAGGTTCAGAGTTTGCACTGGAGATGGAATCTCTTTGACATCACCCCTAATCAGACAGGGAAGTACATGCACATTACAGAGAGGACCTACTGTGTGCCAGATACAAGGCCACATTATTACTGAGTATCATCCTACTAGTAGGCATATTCAATTAGAAGGATTAGGCTCAAGGAGCTTACGTTCAAACACAGAAAACAAAGGAAAAGGTGGATTCAAAGCCATGAGTGTGTGATTGCAAAGCCTGGTTCTTCCCACGACACCCTGGGGCCTCATTCTCTCCCTCTACCCCAACCCCCAGTCTGAATTTTCGTTCTATGGGGAAACATTTCAACACCTGTTCTGCAACCCTACCGGCCAACCCATGTGCCCAAGCCACCCCATATCAAAAGCAAAACACAGGTGCCTAACTCGTCGCCCACCCAGCCCTGCCCTCTCCGCCTTCCTTCTTCTCACCCACTCCTGCATTTGCTTATTTTGGCAAACACCCCCCCTTTTCCCTCTGTGTGTGCTGGCCTCCTCGGTGAAGGGGTTGGCTCACCGATGAGGGGGTGTGCCCCACATCCAGGAACTGCTGGGGGTGCCTTGCTGGGGCACTTTCCACCCCCAAGGTTCATTGTGGCGATAATTCCTCAGTGTTCCCTTACAGAGCAGAACTTCATGTCGCTCTCTAATCGAATTGTTGTCATGGAAATCACTTTCATTTGCTCTCAAAGGACTTAACTATCTGGCCCCCTGTTTTCTCACTTCTGCCTTTGACAATAACCAGCTCCCTCCCACCCCTCTGCTCCCAACTCTGGCTCTTCCTTCAGTGAGTAATCTTCCCCCAAAGCTGGTGTCAGCGGGAAAGGTCTTCTCTAATCTCCACTGTAGTATTCCATGTGCTGCTGTCACTAAATGGTTCTACTTTCTGCCTCTGGGTCCGTGGTGGGATTCACTTCCTGGCTCCCTTGTGTGTGGGCAGAGTCATGGGCCTCTCTGGCCAGTGGGGTACAAGAGGTCCCTGCTGGCCCCAAGCAGCCAAGTGCAGAGGCGAGACCTCCTCCAGCCAGGGCAGCAGCAGAGAGCGAGGATGGTGGCTGCTCTGGAGTCTATGTCCCTGGGTAAGGATGTCCCAGAGCAGAGTCCCCAGACAGCCCGGTGTGGACCCAGAGACTCGGCAAGGAACAAACGTCATTTTACGCCATTGAAATTTTGAAATAACTTGTTATCACTGATATGCACCCCTTCATCAAAAAGGGTAGAGACAGTATTTGGCATCCTGAGATGAAAGCTTGTTTCCAAGATGCACTGGCCCCAGGAGAGTCCTATGTTTTAGGAGAGTATCTGCCAGTCACGATCTGGGGGTTCCGTTCTGATCCCTGCCACTTATGAGCCACTTACAGGCAGGCTACTTACCATCTCTGTGCCTCAGACTTCTCATCTGTAAATGTGGAGAAAAGGAATATCTACAATCTGAGGATGATTCGATTCATCTGTGTCGAGTGGCTAGCACAGTAGCTGGCATACTGTGAGCGTAAGTATTGGTTAGTGCTATCATCACGGACACTTTTAATCATTATCATCAAGGCATGCACTCTCGAAAATTTTTTATTTTAATTCTGAACTTGAGTTCACAATGAGTCATCCAATTTGGGGGTTTCCTATGACCACTCATACATTTGGTGATTCACTGGAAGGACTCAGGGGACTCAGTATGTTGTTGTACTCTCGGCCACAGTTTATTACACAACAGGATCAGCAAGGGGGAAAGACACCGGCAGGGTCTGTGGACACTTCCTCAATCTCTCTTCCTCCCGTGAGCATCACACAGACCTCAGTCTCCTCTAGCCACAAAAATGCAGCATCATACGTGTGATGCTTTGCCTAGAGTAGCCCACTCGAGACTCAGGACCCAAGGTTTTTGCTGGGAACTGGTTCTGTAGGCACTCTGCCTAGCATGTGCCCAAATTCCAGACGCTCAGAAGGAAAGCAAGTGTCCACCAAACTCCCATTGTTTGCGCGGGATCATGAACCTCACTCAGCACTTAGGGAACAGCTCAAGGGCCACATTCCTTGATGCCAACCAACAGGCAAACTTGCAAGCTGCCCTTCCTAAAGATAACAGCCTCAGGTCTGCAAGGTGGACCCTTTCCTGCACAGCCACACCCTCTAAACAGCCACACAGCCTGCAACGGACCTCACTGGCCCTGTACAGACGGATGGAGCCAGGCAACCGAGATGAGGACCCCGGAGGCCAGAAGGACACGGGATCAGATGAGCTAGCCCCTACCCTCTAATCGAAGGACGGCAGAGGTGTGGCTGCTCGTCCAAACATCCCCACCGCCAATGACCCGCATCTCTGTCCAGCACGGCTCTCCCTCCTGGTGGGCAGGACAGGCTGTAGCCGTCTGCCCAGTGCTGGGCTGGTGGCAGCCGCTGTGCCAGAGCAGACGTGGCCAACCACATCTTCCATCCTAGGGCTACAGTCAACCTGGGCAGAGCTGTCGCTTCTTAGAAGGTCTTCAGAGAGGGGCACTCTGGAGTTCCTCAGCTACTCTTTGTAGGACTTGCCACCTTAACAACAAAAGCTCCCTCCCTACACCCAAACCAGTCCTTTTTGCTGTCAGCTCCGACTTCTCTGGTGTGGTCCTCTGTGGACGGGGAGGGTCACAGTATGAGATTCGGCAAGAGTAATCACAGAGTCTACTGGCTCTCTGCAGTCTGGGCTAACTAACCCCAATTCCTCCTTCCCTCCACGCCCCCCAAAACAAAGCTCAACACCCAAGTGTGGGGCTCCTTGGCCAGGCCTGACTTAGTAGTTCATATAAATTTAAAAAAGAACTGCCTAAACACCCGTCAGTAAAGAACCCATTCAATAAGTCACGGTATATGTAAAAAACGACAGAGATTCACATTTACTGACATGGAAAGATGTCCTTGATTGACAGATACATTTTTTTAAACCAATATGGAGCGTAGCATAAAGTATAAAGAAGCTGCATCACTATGTTGTATGCCTGAAACCAATGTCACACTCTGTGTCCACTAGACTCAAATTTTAAACTTTTTAATAAAATTTTAAATAATAATAAATAAAAACCAATATGAATTAGTTGCCCTCCCTTAAAAACGCGGGGAAATCTCATAAAGATCTGTTTTTCTTGATTATCCAGAATAGGGATCCGCAGCCTCTTTCTATAAAGAGCTAGAGAATAAATCTTCCACCTCGAAGGCCGCGCGGTCCCTGCCACTGCTGCTCAGCCGCGGGCGTGTGAACACAACGCTAGACCGTCTCTGAGCAAGTAGGCCTGTTGGGTTTCCAGGAAAAACTCATCACCACAGGCGGCCAGCTGGATCTGACCATGGGCTACAGTTTGCCAAGCCCTGCTCCGGAAGCTGGAAAGTCAGCAACGGGCCACTGTCAACCCTTCCTACAGACCTGTCACAAAAGCGGGGGCCACAGCATCAGATACCTTCGGGGCTTTAAGGGAAACCCAACAGGAGAAGCTGGCTCATGGGCAGCCAATTGGGAGTGGTGGTGACTAGGGTGAATGGAAGGTGTCCACACGGTTCCCATCTCAGGACGTCAGCTCTAGCGTGCAGAGCTGACTTTTCTATGAATGCCAGAAATCCCACTTTTTATGTGAAATCTCTGTTCTCAAATTAGTCCAATTTTTTGAAACCACAGTATTAGTTTCCTTGGGCGGCCATAAAAGTTTACCACAAACTGGGTGGCTTAAAGCAACCAACATTTATTTGTTCATGGTTTAGAAGCCCAAAAGCAAGATGTCAGCAGGGCCTCCTCTCTCTGAAGGCTCCAGGGGAGAATCTGTCCCGCGCCTTTCTCTTATCCCTAGTGTTGCCAATCCTCGGTGCTCCTTGGCTGGTGGTAGCCACGTCATTCCAGTCAATGTTGGTCTCCTGCTTCACACGACTTCCTCCCTATGCTTCTCTTGTGTTCTTATAAGCAGCCCAGTCATAAGGATCAGGGCCACCAAAACGAGCACATGGTAAGCTGACTACACCTGCAAAAATCCCAGTTCCAAATAAGGTCACATGAGCAGGCACCAGGGAATAGGGCTCAGACGTATGTTTTGGGGGGCCACAACTCAACTTATAATGCCCACAAATCCAGCTCAGGGTCCTCTGGTTTGTAGCCTCTGCATGAAAATCTCATGTGGTAAACCGGTGTGGTGAAAGATGGCTTTATTAGAACCCAAAGTTGTGCCCAGGTCAGACCTATACCCCTGCCTGCTTCCCACCAGTCCAATCCCTGGGTCAGTCCTCTTTCCAGATTCAAACACCACACGAGCCTTCTGGAAGGCAAGCCGACATCCCCAGCTCGCAGCTCTCTGACAGCTGTTCCCGTGCCAGCTGTCAGGGGAGATGCCAGCGCTTCTGCTCATTTGACTGACAGCTGCACCAAGGGTCAGGTCAAGGCCAAGGACAAAACAAGCATTGCTTCACAGACAGGCAGCCCCCAAAGGCAGGAGGCACTCACACCCAGACAAACACTCTCTCAAGGTTTCCCCACTGAGAAAAAACATCTCATTCCCAACTCCAGTCCAGCCATTCAGCCTTGACTAAAACCCCCAAAGAGGCTTGAGATGCCCAGAATCGAGCACAGCCCAGGGCCAGCTCATCAGAGATT
Organism: Ursus americanus; assembly: GCF_024610735.1. NCBI lineage: Eukaryota > Metazoa > Chordata > Mammalia > Carnivora > Ursidae > Ursus > Ursus americanus. Next base: position 20,836,282 of record NC_142156.1, on the reverse strand, counting down.
CCATCTAATGATCATTAGAACAAAGTCTGGGACAAGTAGTTCATTTCACCTGATGGCTTCATTCTAATTAGCCAAATGCCCAAAATGGCTCTGTGCGAAGCCGGCCACTGTGATCAGACCCACAGTGCGATGCTGGGAGAACGCACCTCGGTGGTGACAGCTGCTGCCACCAGCTGGAGTCGTGTGACCCCAGCGAGGTCAGAACAGAAGCCAGAGCAGTCACACTTCTAAGAATGAGGTTTCTTCTATTTTCCTTTATCTTTTATTCAAACATCCACCAGATGCAAACTCTGCATTCAAATAAAGGAATGAATGAATAAAAGTCAGCACCGGCACCGATTTCTTACCTCATTTCCATCGCATTAATGGCCAGAGTCAAGACCTCATGGATACTGAAAGGACAGCTTTCCATTTTCATTAATATTTATCTTTAAAAGAATTTTCCAGCCAAAGGTTTTCATGGGTGCAAAATAACAGAACTACAATAATCCCCAAAGCTAGGGAGGCAGGACATGCTTGACTTACCAATGCAGATTCCTGCCAGCTCTCTGGCCATCTGTTCAACTCCTACTCATCCTTCAAAACCCACTTCATCTGGGAAACTTTACCCAACTTCTCCAGGCAAAGAAAGTCTCCTTAAGAATCTGGATATTCCTCCTGTCCAAAGTCACATCACCTTACGCCAGTCGATTTCTTCCATTTCTTCTGGAAAGCACGTCCCTGACAAGGGCCAGGACTTCGGTTTCTTTATCTTTGACTACTTAGCCACCATCATCAGGCCTGGCACACAGTGGGCTCTGCCAAACATGTCCTGGAAGAATGAACCTCGACAAACACTGCGCGAGGTTCTGAGGAACGTGTCAAGATGAGGAAAACTTAGCAAGATCTCAAGTTAAGGAAGCAAGAACACCCCACAAAGGACTAACAGAGTAGGATTAAAAGGGTGGGGAAAGGATGGATCCACAAACAAATCCTACGAATGCAGAGTGAGGGGTAAGCTTTGTGAGTCGGGGTAGCGGGTGAAGAGCCCTGCTGCAGACCCAGGTTAGCGAGGTCTGGGACGGGGGAAATTCAAGTGATAAGAGAGACCGTTATTAGCTGTGCGTGGCAGTCTTCAGGACACCTGTGACATGATCTACAATAAGAGATATGTATTTGGTCTTTGTCCCCATTTCTGGCACACAGCTCCGAAGCCCTTGGGATTTCCTGAGTGCTAAGAGCATGAAGGCGAGAGTCTTGGACTGGACCAGCCCCTTTCAGCCACACCGGAGTTCATGTGAATGAGGTGAGGTTTGGAAAGCCCTAGCACAACCACGGGATGGGGATCAGTTGCCAGGGGAACTGACCAAGTGATTAGAGGGCTGGAACTTCCAGCCCCACCCTGACCCCCAGAGAGGAGAGAGGGGCTGGAGGTTGAATTCATCTCCAGTGGCCAATGATTTAATCTGTGCCTCCCATAATGAAGCTTCCATAAAAACTCAAAACGACAGGGTTGGAGAGCTTCCAGACTGATTATGGTGGAGGTGCCAGGAGGGTGGCACACCCAGAAAGGGCCTGGAACCTCCGCACCTCTTCCCACAGCCCTCGCCCTCTGCTTCTCTCCCATCTGGCTGCTCCGAGCTGCTATCATTTTAGAACTGGTAAACTAATCAATATACTGCTTCCCGGAGTTCCAGGAGCCATTCGAGCAAACGGTGGAACCCAAGGAAGGGGTCATGGGAACCTCCAATCTACAGCCAGTCAGAAGCACAGGGGACAACCTGGACTTGTGACTGGACCTGAAAGGGGGCAGTCTTGTGGGACTGAGCCCTTAACCCATGGGGTTTGATGCTAACTACAGGTAGATAAGGTCAGAACAGAGTTCAAGTGCAGGATACCCAGCAAGCATCAGAGAGTTGGTTTGTGGGAGAAAGCCCCACACATCAGCTGTCAGAGTGTTCTGGAAGTAGAGCTTGAGGGAAAAGAAACATGGGAGTTTTTCCTTCTTAACACCCCCGAGTGCACCCCTCTTTCCCACCCATGTTTTTGACCAACTAAGATAGACAAAGAAGTATGGCTAGTGAGATCCAAATAACATCTTCGTTACTATAAAGGTAACATTGGAGAATTCTGGTCTCCTATTTACAGGAAGGCAAATGTCCTCATCTGAACCCCAGAGTTGGGCAAGCTAGCAACAGTCCCAGACAACACTGGAGATGTAAATGTACAATGACATACCATTCTGCACCCATCAGACTGGTAAAAATCGCACAGTCTGGCGCCACGCGTTGCCAAGGACACAGAGCCACCCGAACATCTCCATGTTAACGGTGGGGGCATAAGCCTGTACAACCACTTTGGAAAACAGTTTGGCATCAGCTAGTCAAGTTGAAGATGCAGTGAACCCACGACTCAGCAATTCTAGCCACAGAGTCAAGAGAATGCACGCACACAAATGTTCAGAGCAGCATTGCTCCTTGGAGAGAAGAGCAAGAAACAATCCAAATGTCTGCCAGCCATGAAATGGACCAACCTGGTATGTTACTGCGGTGAAATAGTATACAGCTGTAGACACGGACGGGCTGCCGCGACACACAGCAGCACAGGGAGTCTCCCCAGTGCAGGGCTTAGCGCACAAGAGAAGGGACACGAAGGAACACCTGGCCACAACCTCAGAGATGAACCAAAATGATGTATCATTTAGGGACATAGAACAGCAAAGGAAGGAGGAGCTCAAATTTGGGAGGAACACCCAGGGGGCTCACAAGGACAGCAGACACACAATCTCTCATCCAAACCGGAACATGTTTTTGAAGCAAAAAGGGATATAATTGAGGATTTTGCTAAGACAAGAAAAAGCTGGGACTGTCTGGGGATATCAAGACATACTGTCATCCTTTGCATGTCAGCTCTCTACCCTATGTGGTAGGTACCTGCGTGTCCATTGTATGGTTGTATTTCTTACTAATAATTTATACACGTGATTTTGTATGTATTCAAGTGCACTGATACACACACACACACACGCACACACACACAAACCTCGAGAACGACATCTTCCCAAATGTTCTATGGCAGAGAGCATCTCCTGATGAAGTCGCTAGTGACCCTTCTGACCCTCAGCATCTGGCTGCATTTGAGCTCAGAGCGACATTCAAACGCAAACAGATGAGCCATACTCCGTTCAGAACACTCTGGAAATAGAAAGGCCAACATCTGTGGCAGGGACGGGTAATGACCCGCCAGGCAAGGCCACGACGTTAGATTAATCCTTAATGTGTTTGAGGGCTTTTTCCCTTTCATTGGGTCATTTAATAATGCGACGAATGACTTCTTCCCTCAGCCTTCAGCTCCCCCATCGCCATGGAGACGATTGTGAATCAGCTATCATAAATAAAAATAACCCAACGGCACACAACCCGCGCCACATGCCACCTGGATGTGGTGCCAGCTCGATTTTATTTTTTCATGCCCAGAACTCACGGGAGCTCAAGTAAGATGGGACGCCTCCAGAGCAACGGATGCTATTTGGTGCCCGTTTAGAGACAGGCGTGGGTCCACTGGGCAGGCCTTCCTCTCACCAACCACTGGACCGAAGGGGGAACTATTTGCCTGAACAGGAATATCCAACCAGGGAGCAGGGAAGCCTGATTCATCAATAACTGTGCTATTGAAACAAACTGCTCCCTGCCCCCACACAATCCCCCAAAAGTCTCCAAGGAAACTCCCGCCAACACACCACTCTCTTTTGGCTGGCGTCCCACGTCCTCCCAAATCTGCCCTCGCCGGCCCTTACCAAGGCCCCTCTGCCGGTGTAGGGGTACGTTTGCCAAATGTTTTCAGGAACAGGGAATCCCACAGTTAGAAAGTTACTCCCTTCCTAATTCTGCAATCCTTCTCCTAAAGACAGAAAGCCTCAGTTTCGTGCCAATGAATCTCTAACACTTGGCTTATCACCCTTGTTCACCAAGAGACAGCACACCTCTGAAAGCTTCTGGCAAGCAACAGTATCTAGCTGGAATTTAAGACCATTGTTTTGTTTTCATTGTCTTTATTTTGAAGGTTTTCATCTATTTACGGCAAGGGATGCTGCCTCTTGGCTCGTGAGAGCGATAGACACTGCTTTTAAAATACATGTATTTCAGGAAAATCATTGAGTCCATTTTAAAATTACATATTAAATAAAAAATAGCACAGGAACAGCCCAGATGTGACAACAGATCAGAAGGTCATACATCAAAGACCCAAGTCTGGGAAACACGGCCTCCACAGTGCCCCCTCTGGCCTGTCTCCCTGTCCCCGTGCTGGCTGTGCACATCGGGCTCCACAGTTCAAGACTGCTGAGCACACAGAGGAGGACCAGAGACATTAGGACACAGAAGCACAACTCGGGAGAAGCAGAGTACCAACTCCAGAGGGGTCTCTTACCACTTCACTCTGACCCATTTATTTTTTAACTTTCTTCCCTCAGAGCTGATGAGCTGCGAGTGGCTGCAGAGGGCCACGGGTCAGGGATGGCAGCCTCTCAACACTAATCCTTCCCCCACAGGCACGACCACGCCTGTGGCAGACATCACCAATCAATCATGGAGCACCCGCCTGCCCCAGTCACCCCCCCACTGCAGTAGGCACATGAATATTTCTAACACTTGAAAATGTTTTAATAAAATGTGAAGTGAAAGCAGCTGTTTTTAAGTCTTGTGCCATAGTTCTGGGCTTTTGCTGGGGGCTACTACACATCCTGTTCTGGAAAGAGGTGCCATATAAACACTCTAATAAGGAGAGAAAGCAGCTTTATTCACAACTAATAAGAGCTACATAAATACCCATCTGATCCTGGAAGTTTAGAAGGTAATTTGGAGACTATCAAGTTGACTCCTTTTTTTTTTTTTTTTTTGATTTATTTATTTGACAGAGATAGAGACAGCCAGCGAGAGAGGGAACACAGGCAGGGGGAGTGGGAGAGGAAGAAGCAGCCTCCCAGCGGAGGAGCCTGATGTGGGACTCAATCCCATAATGCTGGGATCACGCCCTGAGCCGAAGGCAGACGCCTAACCGCTCTGCCACCCAGGCGCCCCCAAGTTGACTCTTTTTTAATTATAATAATTACTTTTGCTGAAGGTGCAGTCTAAAAGAAGAAAAAAAACAGCACATTTTTGGCAGACATTAACAAATAATCTTTCTAAAAATTAATTCGGCAACATTAATTGCAAGACTAAAAAATAATGATACGCTTAACCTAGGAACTGTATTCCTAAGAATCTATAAGAAATCATCAGAGATATGAGAAAATTCACTACAACAAACCCATGGCAGTGACAAGCCACACCAATCTAACTGCTCAAAAATATAGGTTGGTTTCATTTTAAAGGGTATGCACCTGCACAGAAATGCTCTGCAATCTTCAAAAATCATTCCTGAAGAATATTTAAAGACATAGGATCATACTCAAATCTCATGAAAAGTGAAAAAAAAAATCATGGTATATCAAGGTATAAACCTTTACATTGAGGATAATCATCTCAAGGTGTGTGTGTGTGTGTGTGTGTGTGTGTGTGTGTGTGTGCACGCGCGCACGCACACAGATCTACACTGCACAAAGAACGGGAGAAAGTAGGGGTAGGGGGATGTGGTCACTGGGTGATAGGCATTAAGGAGGGCACGTGATGGAATGAGCACTGGGTGTTATATGCAACTGATGAATCACTGAACTCTACCTCTGAAACTAATAATATACTGTACATTAACTAATTGAATTTAAATTAAATTAAATTAAATTAAAACAATATAAAACAAAACAAAAACAAAGATTGGGAGAAAGTATATTAATGGTGACTTTTCCTGGGTGACTTCTATTTTGACTCTTCATGTTTTTCTGTATTCTCTAAATTTTGAATATTAGTTTTAAAACCAGAGTTGGGAGGAAGAATGTTTTCTAAGAATTTTTGGGAGGACGAATAGTTTAGCTTTAATATTCCCTGAGTTTGTTTTATATTTGGGGGAAATAGCATAAGTTTGTGGATATTTTTAATTGAAAGCAAAAGAGGTAGCAGCGAGAATGGAGAAGAGAGCCAGCTTTGCAAACAGCAAGGGCCTTGGCCTCCAATACACCCAAGACGCAGTAGGAGGCAATGTCCCACTGCGAGTACGGATAACTTGTTGGATGACTGACTCACTCACTGAGCTCCATCTTCTGTAAATCTGTGTTGAGCCTTGGGTACCAGCAGCAACTAAGAGCAGTTCTTTTTTTTTTTTTCCCAAGATTTTTATTTATTTATTTGAAGGGGGGAGGGGCAGAGGGAGAAGAAGAGACTCTCCAGCAGACTCCCCACCAAGTGCGGAGCCTGACACAGGGCTCAATCCCACGACCCTGAGAACGTGACCTGAGCTGAAATCAAGAGTCGGATGCTCAACTGACTGAGCCACCCAGGGGCCCCCAAGAGCAGCTCTACCAGAAAGCCACAATGCTGGTCTTCCAGCCCCCCCAGCAATAAAGCATGAGCTCAGAATGGCACCCAAACAGTAGGAGAGACTTGGCATGAACTGTAACACCCTCTCACACCCAGGAATCAAGGGCACACAGGGGAAAGAAGCTACCTGGGATCAGAGATATGGTGTGTTTCCATCCATTCCACAGAGACTTATTGGCACCTCCTGTGTGCCGGGTCCTAGAAATACATGATGAACAGGGCAGACACGGCTCCAATGGAATGCACAGAGCACACAGTTCAGTCAAGTGGAAAGACCACTGACCAAGAAATAATGACTGGATATGTGCCATCTCAGCCTGTGGTGGGAGGCCCTAGTCCAGCTAATTCTCAGCAGAAAACTGAAGGATGATGAGGAATGGCCAGGCAACAAGATAGGGAAGAAGACTCTAGACAAGAGGAAACATGATTGCAGAGGGCACTGAAAGAAATTCTGCGTGGAGTGTGGCTTCAAGGGAGAGTGGAGAAGAAGGCAAGGATCAGCTCCCAAAGGCACTGAGAAGTTTTAAAGGAGGAAGGAACACCCACATTTCTAGAAGTCACACTGAATATCTACAAAGGATGCAGTGGAGTTGGAAGAGAATGCTAGGGTCCAACCTGTGGACAGGCCCTCAGAAACTTGCCCCAGTCCATCTAATCCCACATGCTGGCATTGGGAAGACAGACTACTATGCATGTTAGAATTGTGTCCAAAGTAAGAGTGAAGAGGTCTCAAGTGCGGTCTGAGAAGCCATCCTGCGAATACGGGCATCAGTACTTGGATGGCTGCACTGGCCAGAGTTCCCGACCACTGAGATGCACAAATCCCTAACTCATGGACAAATAAAGATCACAGTGTGCCAGCTTCCACCATGTATTCTCCAACATCCTCTCGACAATAATCAGCCCCCCTGTTTTAGCGGGGGAGGGGGGTGTTCATGAGCACTACAAACAAAAACTACATTTCCCAGGTTCCTCTGCAGCTAAGAGAGACCATATAACTAACACTCCATCCTGCATCCTTTCAGCCCATCCTTCTTGTTTTGGTTGTTGTTGCAGCCACAGGTGAGCACACAGGTAGTGCGACAGACGTTGGTGGCACCGCAGATCCTTGCTGGCTGCTCAGAGTCTCAGAAGAGAGTCTTCCCAGCCATTTTGCACATGTGCAAAACTGCACACGCACGGGAATTAGTGAGCTGGGAGCAGCCCCTGACCAACAGGGTGAATACTCCCCTCTACCACATCTCAGGCAAATCACCCTAAGGGATTCCCCCACACTGCTCCCAGAAGCCATCTCTGCAGGGCTGAGCCCCAGCTGCTCACAGGGTAACCAGCTGACAATGAAGCCCTGAACTGGTTCTCCCTCCTACCCCGTTTGCTCTTCCCAGGCACCTCATTCCACTTCCTCTGAATCCGTTCCCAAAATAAATTACCTGCTCCTAAGTCCTTCTATCGGGTTCTGCTTTCAAGAGGAAGCCAAGTTAACATCACCAAGTTCAGGAAATGGGACATTAGGGAGGTTCTACAAGCAACTTCTTAAAAAGTGATCTTAAGGAGCAAGGACATGTACTTTCTCGCCCTTGGCCTTTCCCTGTCTGGCTGCCTGGAATATGGGAGGGATGGCTGGGGCTCTATCTTGGACCATGAAGACAGACTCACCCCATAGGAATGGTGGTGAACAGAAAGGAACTTGAACATGTGGGTTTTGCAGAGCTGAGCTGCTGTACCAGTTCTGACACCCTGTTATATACACTTGTACTTGCTTAAACCACTGTTATTTAAGGCCTCGGTTATCTGTGGCCAAACCCGTACTATAGCTAACACATGCAATATAAGTGATCAGTTGTGCCCCATGCTGGATCCTACCGCACTAGGGAAATTTAAGGTGACAGTACAATCCCCAGACAACTGGATTTCTCGTTTTGTTTAAATAAGGAGCACATTCTAATTCATCTCGGGTCAGAATACAGTATATCCTCTCCAGAGCCCCCCTGACAAGCAACGGGGTTGAGAATCCTCAGGACACAGGTGAAGAGCTAATTACCAGACTCCAGTCCCATTGCAGCTCCCAACATCAATCTAATCTTCAAGACAAATGTCATTTAAACAGCACGTCTGCCAGGCACCAGAAAGGCTGCCTGCCTCACTTCACAAAGGCTCTGCATTTGTGTCGGTCCCCCACCCACCCCATTCAGCAGCCAAGAAATCACCTTTTCTTGGTGCCACTGGGGAAGGTGAGGCATCACGGAGAGCTTCCAACTTCCTAGAATTCTAACACTCAGTGCTGCCTGACCCCCAACCAGCTGTTCCGGCTACAGACGCTCAGGTGATGAAGCCAACGGAGAGAAACGGGCTCAGCTCTGTTCCGTGAGCTGCAAAGTAGCTTAGATAACATCAGAGCTGCACCTTGGAGCCCGAGAGCCTGCACAAGAGGGTCTTGCTTCAGGGCTGTTCTTCCCAAGGCAGAGGGAAACAGAGGCTCCAGCAGAGAACCAGATGAATTCTATAAGTTGGTAAAATAGATTCCAACTTGCTAGTTAATCAGGTAGAGAGTCTTCTGAACGGCCTGTGAGGGCAGAAGCCAGCAGTGTGGGAAGATTGCCAGGGAGACGAAGCACGTGCTGGGAGGTGCAGGCATGGGTGTGGATCCGGACGCTAAGCTGCTGTGTGACCCTCGGCACGCTCTCTCGCCCTCGCTGGGCCTCACTAATCCTGCTTGCTTTGTAATCGTTGTTCTATTTACTTATTAAATAGGTGAAACATTTACATGGTTCAAACTTCAAAAGGTACAAGATTATCGAGTAAAACATCTCCCTCCACGACTGTCCTGCAGCCACTCTAATTTCCAGAAGCAACCAGTTATCAGTTTCTTAGGAAACTTCCAGAAATATTTTAGCCATACAAAAGCATGCACAAGCACACACATCCCCCTATGTTTTTCCCTTAACATAAATAGCTGCATATTATCCCTGCTGTTCTGCATCTTGTTTTGTTTTTCACTCAGCAATATCCTTCACTTACAGTCAACACAGAATGTTCTCACTCTTTTTTATGGCTGCATATCATTCCATTGTGTGAATGCACCAGAATGTATTTAGCCAGTCCCTCTCGATGGACATTCTGGTAGCTTCCAGCGATTCGCTACCATAGGGTTGCAATGAATAACCTCAAATAGAGGTTAATGTGCATATGCACAATCTCCCTGAATGATATGTTCCCGGAAGTGGGACTGATGGGTCAAAGAGTATATGTACACATTTGTAATTTTGCTAGACAATATCAAATTACCTTTTTGAGAAAGTGAACCAATACGGCCATCACCGGTGTGTAAAAGTCTCAACTTCCCCACTTACGAAGGTGATAGTCCTAGGGTCTCGCCAAGGTCTGCCGGCCAGATGATAATACTATCTTGACACGGCACAGTTAGGGCAGAAATCATAAATCGAGGTCCATGGGCCAAATGTGCCTCACACACTTATACTGATTCATCAACACAGCATTTCTTAAATTGATTTCTTAAAATCAAACTACTTCTCATTTTTTAAAAAAATCTCATTAAAAAAATAAAAAACCACCTTCTCATTAAAAAAAAAAAAAAATCAAAACTGTTAACTCTAAGCTTAACATTCCTGCAGGGCAATAAGCTGCAGTCCCTGATTAGCAGTGGCCTGCTCCCACCCCATGCTCAACCTCTCCAAGGAGCCACAAACCCCACCACTCCCTGTTGTGTTCCCAACCAGTTACCTCTCATCGTCCAACCTGTCGTGCAACTTTCCTTGTAGTAGAGAAACAGTCCTCTATAACCATGTGCTCATCAGCAAGTAAGAATGAAAAAGAGAGCCAGTGTAACAGAAAATTGCTAATTCCAGTTTCCTTTCTAACCTTCCTTTTGGCAACAGGACACCCCCCCCCCCAACCAAACTTGGGCTGCGCATAAGGCCAGATACAACCTTCTCCAGTCTCCCTACAGCCAACCGTGACCACAGGACTCAGGCCCAGGCTCTGGGGCATAAGCTGAGCAATATCCACAATTCCCAAGTCACAGCCCTTGAAAAGGAAATCTCCCAGGGTGGCTGGCTGGCTCAGTTGGAAGGGCGTGCAACTCTCGATCTCAGGTTGAGTTCAAGCCCCACGAGGGGTGTAAAGCTTACTTAAACTCTGAAAAGGAAATTTCCCACACTCCACTTCCTATTTCATTTCCCCTTCCTACATGCAATGCGTGGGGGGTGAGACCAACTCCACCATGAGATACAGACCCCATCCTAAGGGACGAGAGAACAGATGTAGGAAACCCCTAGATCCCAGGATGACCTTGAAGATCAGAGCACCTAGCTACCCGGACCTCCCGCCTAAATTAGGGTGGTTACCTGAGAAAGAAAAAAACTCTTGTTTTTTGTTTCTTGTTTGAGCCACTGGACTTTGGAGTCTCCATGATTTGGCAGTTCCTCCTGTTCCCAAAGACGGAGAGAAAGCATGTTTTTTTGTGAACGGGAAGAATATTCCCAAGCATCAAACATGCCAAAACCCAGCCTGCTTTACCATTTCCAAGGCCTGCCTGGTTCTGCAGGCCCCTGAGATTGTGGGGCGTGGATCCATCCCTAGGCCCACTCACTGGTTTCCTGGTCAGTGGGGGCCTCACTGGGTAGCACATTCCCAAGTTCCATATCCATATTCAATCACAAATTAAATGACTTCACTTCAAAACAGAAAAAGCTGAATTATTTGATAATTCATGTTGACACAACTGATGAGCTCCTGGGATTTAGATATGGAGCCCCACCTAATTCACCCTAACACTACAATAAATTCCAAATATCAAATATTTTAACAGGAAATCCTAGAAGTACCAGAAGAAAATGTGGGTGAATTTTTTTTACAACTGTGGAGTGGAGAAGGCCTAACCCAACCCAAGTCCACACCCCAACCTCAACAACCTTCAACCCCAACTATGTCAAAACAGAAGAATCACCAAAAAACATGCTGTTAGCAGTGGTGACCTCTGTGAATGGACACGGCCTCAGCAACTGACTTTGGCTTTTTATTTTATGCCCTTGTGTATCATTTGAATTTTTGCCATATGTGTATATGACTCTTAAAATTGTTTAAATCACAATTATGCTGTTATCATAGATTTTTAAACGAAATTAATGCCCATCAACAGAATGGGTAAATAGCAAGGGAGTCAATATAAGGCAAATACTCCATAGCAGGAGTCAGCAAACCCAGATAATCTATATCCTAGGCTTTGCGGGCTATATAGTCTTTGTTATATATTTGTTTTTTGGAGTTTTTGGTGTTTTTTTTTTTTTTTACCACCCTTTAAAAAAATAAAAACCATTCTTAGCTCACGAGGTCATAGTTTGCTAATCTCTGCTCTGCAGCAATGAGAAAGGATGGGTCACAGCCGTGTAATGCTGTGGCTGGGTCTCACAGACTTAAAGTTGAGCAACAGAGGCCCTACTGCATTTCATGTCTACGGAGTTCAAAAACATTGATCTACACTGTTAGAATCAGAAGAGTGGTCGCCCGGGGTTGGGGAGAGGGCCCTGCAGTAGTTAGGAACAGATGGCAGAGGCTTCTGGGGAACTGGACACGCCCATGTGTCAGTTTGTAAGTTATGGAACTGGATGCTTGGGTTTCATGCACTTTTCTGAATACATATTATAGTTCAACAACAAAAAAATTAAGGGGCGCCTGGGTGGCTCAGTTGGTTAAGCATCTGCTTTTGGCTGAGGTCATGATCTCAGGGTTCTGGGATCGAGCCCAGCAGGGAGTCTGCGTCTCCCTCTCCCTCAGCCCCTCCCCTCTGCTTGCGCTCTCTGCTTTCTCAAATAAACAACTTTTTTTAAAAATTAAAAAACCAATGCATTTCACAGGGAAAGATATGAATTTGTATGTGCACGTGTGAGGGTACATGCGTTCACACAAGGAAAAAGGACCAGAGAGGACGATACCAAGACACCACTTTTGGTTATCTCAAGGAATTGGAGTTTGGATGATTTTTTTTCTTCCTTCTACTTTGCTGCAGTTTCTAAATTTCTACAATGAATGCAGATGGCCTTTACAATCAAAGGGGGGACAAAAACCAGACTGGAAGATAGATTACGCCACTTACCATCGTGTTTTGAGCATAAGACGTGCAGTTTCTATTAAAAGGGAAGGCGTGCTCGGCACTGAGCGAGTATGCCCTGCTTCACTCTCCTGTCCCCACGGACCCCGCAGACCTGGGCTGGGAATGACCGACGACTTTCCTCCCGCCCGAGTCAGCTCACCCCTGCAATGCTCTTGCCTCAGTCAGCTCACCCCGCCCATGTTCCCACACCACTCACTTGAACAGTTTGTGCAGAGTGTAGACATTCCCCAGCCTGGGGAAAGCTGCTGCTTCCCAGCTCCCACTCCAACAACCAACACTGGGGTCCTCATCAGGCACTTGTGAAGGCACCCCTGGATCCTGGGCCAGCTACCCCACCTGCCAGAATGGCCCACCCTGCTTTGCATAGGCCTCTCCTGGCTACCACAGCTCCACCAGAGCACCATACCCTCTCTGACTCCCCAGGGCCCCAACCAGGAAGGTAGACAGAATAATGGCCTCCAAAGTGCCCACATCCTAATCCCCAGAACCTGTGAACGATACTTTACATGACCAAAGGGATTTTACAGATGGGGAGATTACCCTGGATTATCCAGGAGTGCCCAATGTAATCACAAGGGTCCTTCTAAAAGGGAGGCAGGGGGGTCCGAGTCAGAGAGAGGTGTGTATGGACGCAGAGGTCGGGGGATGTGCTCTGAAGATGGATGAATGAACCAGGAGCGCCAGAAAATGCAGGCACCCCTGGAAGCTGGAAAAGGCAAGGAAAGAGATTCTTCCCCGGGGTCCCCAGGAGGAAGGCAGCCCTGCTGACACCTTGATTCTAGCTCTTAAGACCCATTTCAGACTTCTGACCTCCAGACTGTAAGACAATGAACTTGTACTCTGCTTAGCTATTCCGTTAGTGATAATTTGTTACAGCAGTTATAGGAAACTAATACATGAGACAGAGGTCCCCAAACAGCGGCACCCAGGGCCATGTCTGGGGCAAACTTGCCCCACAGTTCCCTGAAATGTGTCATCCCATCTCCCCATAAACCATAATATACCCATAAATTTGCATCCAGATTACATGTCCCAGGCCACTTCGTGGAACTGGAAGGGACACCAACATCCTTTTCAGTCATACCAAACGTCTGACTTCTGGTTTGCAGGCTGTGACTTTGTACCCATATCTCAGATGCACACAGGCTTCAAAAACTATCCTGAAAACATTCATTCGTTCCTTCTTCAACGAGGTACTGACCAGGAACTAAAGGTTGGGAACTGTTCTAGGTGCTGAAGCTATATAGGGAACAAAGTACTGAGTGCCAGGGACAGGACTGCGAACAGAATGTTCGTGCTAAGTGCAAGGCACTAAGTACTTTACGTGTAAGAACTTGCCACTGACCTTATGAGGATAAGTGTCGCCATTACTATGCCTACTGTATAAAAAAGGAAACTGAGGCCCAGAAAGGTTAGACAGCTTGCCCAACGTCCCAAGCAGTCTGCTCCATTCACCTCCCTACACTGTAGGGCAGGAAAGGACCTGCTCACATCAAGTTCTCATTCCGCGGTGTGCGGCCTTCTGTGTTAGGTGAAGCAGAGGGTACGGAGACATGATATAAGCAAAATCTGACCTCAAGCCGGGGAGATCAGTGTCCCCACAGATGTAAAACCGCTACTACCCCCAATGCCACGGGATAATACACAAGAACAGGCTCAGTTGTTTAGCTGAGGAGTGAAGGAAAGAATAGTTCTAAGTGGAAAGCTGCTGGGTAAAAGCTTCCCCTGCTGTGAGCTATTCAATTCACTCATTAAGGATGAAACAGACTCCAATCCACTCAGTCCCCAAGGAGCCCAGGAGACCAGTTTACAGCAGTGTGGTAGGGCACCGGGCCCTGCAAGGGGCTTCCCAGTAGACTGTCTGCCTCCAAAGGCTCCTCCCTGACCTCTTAGCTGGATGCAGGGGTCAGAAAGTCAAATGCCTGCAGGGACCAGACTGTAATAGTAAGTGAACAGAGGCGGCCAATGCACTCTGCTTGCATATTAAGTACACAGGAATGATATTCACTTCTATGAAGACGTTCTCTTCTATTGTTCTCCAAACACACAACCCTCTGGAATTATCTCCATTTTTTACAGTGTCTGAGAAATACTGTCCACCATAAGATAAACTATAGTTCCTGAGGATTATAAATGGTAACTGACAGCCATGGTGCGTGTGGACGAGAGGAGGTGATGGCCCCAGTGGCAAAGTGGTGAGCCCATGTCTAGTTTAAAGGGGGCATGCGCTCGTCAGCTCCATTCCCAGAGTCTGTGTCCAAGAGGGAATACAGGACCAACACTGCCAGCTACCTCTGTTTCAACACAGACCAAAAATCCAGATGCTTATGAACAACATGGTGGCCCCTATTTTTCCCAGGTGCTCCTTAAGCAAAACAAAATATATCTGTTGACCAGATTCAGCCCAAGGAGCATCATTTTGCATCTTTTGCATGGGGGGAATAAGGGCCGTGATTACAGAAACAAATTCCGGTGTCTAGGAGCACATAGGACCCTCCCTCCCTGGCCTCCCTCTGGTTTGACAAACCCTCTGTACAGCCTCCATACATTCTGGATATTCTGAAACTGATGAGGGAGCAGAAGGCAAGCTGAGACAAAGCACAAGCTGACACAAACCAACCCTCCCAGGTAGGACATGGTGACATTCCTCAGGCACTCCTTGCTGCCCTAAATAAAGCTAAGGGAAGGAAAAACAACAGTCCTGCAAGACATGAGTCTCCCTCAGCTTATAAAATGTCTTAGTTGGGGCGCGTGGGTGGCTCAGTCAGTTAAGCGGCTGCCTTTGGCCCAGGTCATGATCTCTGGGTCCTGGGATCGAGCCCTGCAATCCCGCCGGGCTCTCTGCTCAGCAGGGAGCCTGCCTCTCCCTCTCCCTCTGCCTGCCACTCCCCCTGTTCGTGTTCTCTTTCCGTCAAAAAAATAAATAAAATCTTTAAATAAATAAATAAAAATAAAAACTACATCAAAACCACTATATTTTCATGTAATGTCATTTTTTCAATAAAATCCATTGGTTAACCACATTGCTAATGATGATTTGATTTTCCAACTGTCATGGGGCATTGCATACTGATAAATTCAGATAATATATCCTGAAAATTTCGGAGGTCTAGAAAACACAGTCATGATATTTATGAGTTTACCTCTTCACCAAATCTCACCAATAAGCAGCATTTCTACCAGACAATGATATCGGAGCAACAGAGACCACATGACACACAGTCCCATCCCAGGCACTAGGAAGGAAGTGGAAGGTAATAGTGTGTTTCAGATCCACAAAAACTGACCTGTCACTCTGGGGAGAACCGCTCTAAATTTTCTGGAAGTCAGTCAACAGTGATCTGAGAAGGTCTGTCTTGTATCTGCCTTAACATCGTTTTGCAGGAAAAGAAAATGAGCAATGAACACAGTCCTAAAACTTAAGACCTGTATTTGCCCTAAAACACCTGGGCCAGAAACCTCTCACTGGGGATTGTGTTAGGGTTCTCCAGAGAAAAACACCAGAAGGAGATGTACAGATATACGGAAAGAGATCGGCTCATGTGATTATGGAGACTGAGAAGCTCTCCAATCACCGTCAGCAAGCCAGAGGCCCAGGGAAGTGGATGGTGTCATTCTGGTCCAAGCTCAAGGGTCTGGGAACCAGGGGAGACAATGCTTTAAGACCCAGTCTGAGTCCAAACGTTTGAGAACCATCGAAGTCCCAGGGCAGAAAAGGATGGATGTCCCAGCTGAAGCAGAGAGGGCGAATTCGCCCTTCCTCCACCTTTCCTCCTATTCGGGCCCTCATGGATTAAAAGATGCGCGCCCACACTGGGGACGGCAATTTTACTCAGTTCGCCTGTTCAAATGTTAATCTCTTCCAGAAACACCCTCACAGACATATCCGAAAATAATGCTTTACCAGCTCTCAGGGCATCCCATAGCCTCAGCCAAGGTGACACATACGTAAAATGTGCCATCCCAGGAAACAATGGGAAAAAGTTCCAAGTTTCACAGGGTTGCCAAAGTAAATTCAGCCCAAGCGAACATTTTGTTTCTCGAAGTGACTTAGGCAAACGACAGTGGTAGGGAAGGCGACAGGGTGGGACACAACGTTATTTTAGGTGGTAAACGAGGGACATTTTCACACTTAGATTTATCGTAACATGAGTTAGAAAGAAAGAGAACTGACCTAACAGACTAACAGACTGGACAAACAAACCAATAAGATTTACAACTGAGGACAGGGCTAAACGTGCCACCTACGTTCCAAAACAAGGAGGTCGGTTTAAAGGTAAATATTAAGAAGTCATAGCGGGGTCGGCACGTGGTGACAAGGCGGTTGGGAAGTAACAGCAGTCTGGGAATCGCTGGATGCAATCCAGGTAGGGAGATGCTCCTGAGACCGAAGGAGGACCTCGGCTGCCTCCATTTTGACCTCAAACATTTTCATTGGGTTCTCCTCTCCAGCTTGCCTCTTGGCTGAGACGGAGGACCCTGAGGGTAGAGCATCCCCTGATGGGAACCCAAACTACTCCCTCAAGCAACAAGGATTGCTTTGAGCCAGCAAGAGCCCCCCCACATCCATGACTGACCCCAAGACAGTGACTGATTTGACCTTCACGCACCCCACCTTTGTCCCACATTTTCCTTATATAAACCTGGAAGTATCGTCAGCATTTTGAAGATGGTCTTTGAGACACTAGTTCACCATCGTCCCAGTGCTGGCCTCGCTGAAATAAACTTCTTTCCTGTTTCACCACCACTTCTGCCTCTGCCTTTGCGTTCTGTCAGTGGGGAGGGGCCGAACCTGGTCTGTTGGGGGCCCCAGAGCCAGCTGCTCTTGGACCCCTCCCTGCGTGTGTCCCGGCTACAAGACCACTTTGAAAGACTTGCAGCTTCTAGCACGAGGCTTGCACACAGCAGGAATTCAGTAAACACGAACCAACGTGTCAATGCATGATGGCAAATGACCAAATGAAACGCGTCCCCAGACACCAACGTCCGCTCTGATCTGTGTCATAGTTCTGTCTTGGTTAACACAATGTCTTCCATGGGCATCAGCAGCTTCTACCAAATTAACCTGCATCCCCAGCTCATTCATAAGCAAAACACAATGTCTGTGGCTCCGAGAAGTCCTTCTTGAGGACAGTGGCGCTGCAGACAACTCAGCCCGAAGCCACAAGGATGGCTGGACACACCCGTCTTTTCTTGTAACATTCTGATTCTAAATCTCAGCTCCTACCAGCATGCGTGTGCTCATAAATCGAACGGAACCTGGATCACAGTGACAAGTCCTCGTGGGCTGCCTTCCCCCATAAACAAGCAAGATTTATGCCTTCCCAGGGCTATTATCCAGGCACATTTATCTTTATTTCTGCACGTAAGTAATGGACACGATGCCACTGCCGACGAGTCCCAGGGGATTAATTACAGGAACCATTTACGAGGGATTCCTTAGGCTTGGTTCACTCCTGATTCTTGGAGTATTTTTCAAACAAAGGAAAGAGAATTTCATTTAAAAGACCAATGGCCCATACGAGTAGCATCATTACTGGGTCCAATTCGACCCAGTGACGAATTTCCATTGTCCAGAACGTGGAGAACATTCTTGAGCTTTTCTCTAATTACTTAATCTTGAGACAATTACTGCAGCTACACACATCAGAATCAAGGAAAAACTCTATGCCAGGCAGCCCCATGCCGGGAGGTGTGCCCACTCTGGAAGACACCATTCAGCCAACAAATCTTCACCTGACACCTTGTTTTATGCCTATCACTCAGGCTCCAAGACAGACGAGGAATCCATTCCCATGGATTTAATTTAGTGGGGGAAAGCAAAGCATCAACAAGTGGAAAATGAAGGTAATTTCAGGGCGCCTGCTGGCTCGGCACTACAGCATGTGACTCCTGATCTCAGGGTCGTAGTTCAGACCCCATGTTGTGTGTGGAGCCTACTTAAAAAAATAAAATTAAGGGGCGCTGGGGGGCTCAGTCGGTGAAGTGTCTGCCTTCAGCTCAAGTCATGATCTCAGGGTTCAGGGATGGGGCCCCGTGTGAGGCTCCCTGCCTGGTGGGAGCCTGCTTCTCTCTCTGCCCCTCCTCCCTGCCTGTGTTCTCTCTTGCACTCTCTCTCTCTCAAATAAATAAATAAAATCTTTTAAAAATTTAATAAAAATGTTTAAAAATAAAAAAAAAATTTTTGAAGGGTAATTTCAGAAAGTGGATTGCAAAGAAGGCAATGAAATAGGACAAAGAGGTGACAGATGAGGGGAGGCAGAGTTCATTCCCACAGCAGGGACTTTGCCCTTGCTCTTCTCTCCACATGGGGCATCGCCTGCAGTCACCCTCACAGCACACAGTAGGCCTCCATTCCAAATGGCCAAGGTGCTCCTGCCGATTGGTCAATGCCCATAGCATGGGTTTGTTAAGGACATGAATATGGCCCCCAGCCTGGGCAGGTCTTCCTCCTGGGTCTTGCCAAGGCTGGCTCCCTCTCCCCATTCAGAACTAAAGTTAAATGTCACCTTCCAGAAAGGGCTGTGCTGACCATCCAATCTAAAGTAGCCACCACAATCCAGTCACTATCTTTCCCATTGTCCTGTTGTATCATCTTCACACTGTTTTCCAGTGAAGGCGGCAATATCATTTCCCATCCCACACACTCTTCTACAATGTAACCGTGTCATTCCTTCCACCGAGGGGGTGGTCTATGTCCCCCACCTTCAAGCTGGGTGGGCCTGTGTCTGCTTTAACCAGCATAGTGCGGCACAAGTGAGGCAATGTGACTTTGGAGGCAGGGTCTTCCAAGGCCACGCATGCAGCTTCCTGCACTTGGAGGCTTCAGGCTGCCATGTCGAAAGGAAGCCCAATCACACACAGAGGCTACATGAAGATACTGTGACCAGCAGTCCTGGTCTTCAGATCATCCCAGCCCAGGGGCCAGACATGTGAGTGAGAGAGCTGTCAGTGATTCCTGCCCTCAGCCATCAAGTCACCCCCACCCTCTGAGGCTTCTCGGCTGAGGCCACAGACACTGTGGGACAGAACAGTCATCCCCACTGTGCTCTGGCCAAATTCCCAACCTGCAGAATCTGGTAACGTAATTAAATGGTTGCTGTGAGGCACTAAGTGTGGAGATAATTTCTTATGCAGCAGAGTACCTGGAATAGAGCACTTACCACTGTGTGAAACCATCTCATATAATCGTTGACTGTCTGCCTTGTGCGCTAAGTGCGACATTCCATGAGGCAGGAACGGTGCATTCTGTACAAACCCCTTCAACAGTGCCTGGCACACGCAAGGCTCTCAGGAAATATTTCCTGAACAACTTAAGAGGGAAACAATGGCGAACGCATTCAGTTTGAAAACCACAGTATTAATGTCCTATGGCGGCTGAGACACCTTGTGGTACAACAAACTTGGTGGCTTAAAATAACACACATTTATTCTCTTAATTCCAAAGGCCAAAAAAGTCCAAAATTACCACACTGCACTGAAGTCGAGGTGTTGGCAGGGCTCCACTACCTCCAGAGATTCTTGGGGAAAACCTCCCAACTTCAGACGGCTGCACACGTTCCTCGCCTCGAGGCCGCATCACTCCAGGCTCTGCTGGGGCCCCAAACACTTGTTTGTGATGGGATTGAGGGCCCACCTGCATAACCCAGGATAATCTCCCCATCTCAAAATCTTTAACTTAATCACATCGATAAAGTCTTTGTTGGGTAAAGGAACAATCATAGGTCCCAGGAATGAGAATCATCTTGGGAGGGAGAGGGATGTTTCGGCCCACCGCACCACCCAAGAAAGCAGATCCAGCCCCTGGCAACACAGCATCCCCCAGAAGCACCCCACACACCCACAGCTACCACCCTCAGCTCTGCGAACACCCCACCTGGTGGCAGATGCCAAACCCAGACACACAGAACCCCTTTATGTTTAGAGAAGCAAGAGCAGAGATTAAATAGTGCAGAGAAAAGCCAGCTCGGCAGTGGGTTCCTCCTCCACCGACGTTTGGCAAAAATGGGGAGCCTCTAGATATAAAGTGCACAAGCAGAAGGTTGAGCCATGTGACACTGCTGCTATTTGACTCATCTTTTACCCACAAAAACTACGGTTTCTAATTAACCCCAGGCCTGATGACGACAAAGATCTCCAACTTCTGCCCTAAAAACCTCTTGTCAGAACTGCAAGAAGCAGAGATCCCAGCACAAAAGAGTGTCCAGCTCTCTCACCTGCTCACCTGAGGAGGACAGACAAGTTGCCCAGGAGAGGTGAAACAAAGGTAAACAAGCAGTCCTCTGGAAAGGTTAGAGAGTGTCACCCCCTAACAGAGGGGAACCAGGAAGGAATATTCTAGGCTTTGCCTGTCACATCTATTCAACTCTACCTTGGTAGCTTGGGAAGCAACTGCAGATCATAGGTAAAGGAATGGGCATGGCTGTGTTCCAATAAAACTTTATTTACAAAAACAAGCTGGGGGCCAGATTTGGCCAACCTCAGCCCTACATCAAAGTTTTCATCTTCCAAGATAATGGACAATAAACCCTAAAAACAAGCTTTGTGGCCACTCCACACGCCCGACCTTCCTTCAAGCAGAGCTGATGCTTTTGCTTTTCCTTCAGTGAGGTTGTATTCAATCTATGTGAATCCTGGGGACTGACACACCCCCTCTTTTAGAAACTCCATTGTAATTTCAAACCACCTCCCCATTTCCTAGCATGGCTGTCACAGAAAAAAGAGCAGTGAATTCCTGAAGCTGCCCTCCCCCTCCTTGCAGTGGAAGCTAATCATTTTTCAGCAGCAGCGAGATCTTCGGGGTTCGATGACAGGTGCCA